>NW_026869755.1:0-300000 GCF_905332965.1 Bombus pascuorum | reverse complement strand
TATAACGTTATACGTTATTACGTAATAGTATATAACGTTATACGTTATTACGTAATAGTATATAACGTTATATACTATTACGTAATAACGTATAACGTTATACGTTATTATTTAATAGTATATAACGTTATACGTTATTACGTAATAGTATATAACGTTATACGATATTACTTAATCGTGTATTACGTTATACGTTATTACGTAATAGTATATAACGTTATACGTTATTACGTAATAGTATATGACGTTATGCGTGATAAGGTAATACTATATAACGTTATACGTTATTACGTAATAGTATATAACGTTATACGTTATTACGTAATCGTATATAACGTTATACGTTATTACTTAATAGTGTACAATGTTTTAAGTTAGTACAGAATAGTATATAACGTTATACGATATAACGTAATAGTATATAACGTTATACATTATAAGGTAATACTACACAACGTTATACGTCATAAGGTAATACTATGTAACGTTATACGTTAATACGTAATAGTATATAACGTTACACGTTATTACGTAATAGTATATAACGTTATACGTTATTATGAAATAGTATATAACGTTATACGTTATTACGTAATAGTATATAACGTTATACGTTATTACGTAATATTATATAACGTTATACGTTATTACGTAATAGTATATAACGTTATGCGTCATAAGGTAATACTATATAACGTTATACGTCATTACGTAATAGTATATAACGTTATACGTTATACGTTATTACGTAATAGTATATAACGATATACGTTATACGTTATTACGTAATAGTATATAACGTTATACGTTATTACGTAATAGTATATAACGTTATGCGTCATAAGGTAATACTATATAACGTTATACGTTATTACGTAATAGTATATAACGTTATACGTTATTACGTAATAGTATATAACGTTATACGTTATTACGTAATAGTATATAACGTTATACGTTATTACGTAATAGTATATAACGTTATACGTTATTACGTAATAGTATATAACGTTATACGTTATTACGTAATAGTATATAACGTTATGCGTCATAAGGTAATACTATATAACGTTATACGTTATTACGTAATAGTATATAACGTTATACGTTATACGTTATTACGTAATAGTATATAACGTTATACGTTATACGTTATTACGTAATAGTATATAACGTTATACGTTATTACGTAATAGTATATAACGTTATACGTTATTACGTAATAGTATATAACGTTATACGTTATTACGTAATAGTATATAACGTTATACGTTATTACGTAATAGTATATAACGTTATGCGTCAGAAGGTAATACTATATAACGTTATACGTTATAACGTAATAGTATATAACGTTATACGTTATTACGTAATAGTATATAAAGTTATACGTTATACGTTATTACGTAATAGCATATAACGTTATACGTTATTATTTAATAGTATATAACGTTATACGTTATTACGTAATAGTATATAACGTCATGCGTCATAAGGTAATACTATATAACGTTATACGTTATTTCGTAATAGTATATAACGTTATGCGTCAGAAGGTAATACTATATAACGTTATATGTTATAACGTAATAGTATATAACGTTATACGTTATACGTTATTACGTAATAGTATATAAAGTTATACGTTATACGTTATTACGTAATAGTATATAACGTTATACGTTATACGTCATTACGTAATAGTATATAACGTTATACGTTATTATGTAAGAGTATATAACGTTATACGTTATTACGTAATAGTACATAACGTTATACGTTATTATGAAATAGTATATAACGTTATACGTTATTACGTAATAGTATATAACGTTATACGTTATTACGTAATATTATATAACGTTATACGTTATTACATAATAGTATATAACGTTATGCGTCATAAGGTAATACTATATAACGTTATACGTTATTTCGTAATAGTATATAACGTTATACGTTATACGTTATTACGTAATAGTATATAACGTTATACGTTATACGTTATTACGTAATAGTATATAACGTTATACGTTATACGTTATTACGTAATAGTATATAACGTTATACGTTATTATGTAATAGTATATAACGTTATACGTTATTACGTAATAGTATATAACGTTATACGTTATTACGTAATAGTATATAACGTTATACGTTATTACGTAATAGTATATAACGTTATACGTTATTACGTAATCGTATATAACGTTATACGTTATTACTTAATAGTGTACAAGGTTTTAAGTTAGTACCGAATAGTATATAACGTTATACGATATAACGTAATAGTATATAACGTTATACATTATAAGGTAATACTACACAACGTTATACGTCATAAGGTAATACTATGTAACGTTATACGTTAATACGTAATAGTATATAACGTTATACGTTATTACATAATCGTGTATAAAGTTATTAGTACGTAATAGTATATAACGTTATACGTTATACGTTATAAGGTAATATTACATAAAGTGATACGTTACACGTTACAAGGTAATATTAAATAACGTTACACGTTATAAGGAAACACTAAATAACGTTATGCGTCATAAGGTAATACTATATAACGTTATACGTTATTACGTAATAGTATATAACGTTATACGTTATACGTTATTACGTAATAGTATATAACGTTATACGTTATACGTTATTACGTAATAGTACATAACGTTATACGTTATTATGAAATAGTATATAACGTTATACGTTATTACGTAATAGTATATAACGTTATACGTTATTACGTAATATTATATAACGTTATACGTTATTACATAATAGTATATAACGTTATGCGTCATAAGGTAATACTATATAACGTTATACGTCATTACGTAATAGTATATAACGTTATACGTTATACGTTATTACGTAATAGTATATAACGTTATACGTTATACGTTATTACGTAATAGTATATAACGTTATACGTTATACGTTATTACGTAATAGTATATAACGTTATACGTTATTATGTAATAGTATATAACGTTATACGTTATTACGTAATAGTATATAACGTTATACGTTATTACGTAATAGTATATAACGTTATACGTTATTACGTAATAGTATATAACGTTATACGTTATTACGTAATCGTATATAACGTTATACGTTATTACTTAATAGTGTACAAGGTTTTAAGTTAGTACCGAATAGTATATAACGTTATACGATATAACGTAATAGTATATAACGTTATACATTATAAGGTAATACTACACAACGTTATACGTCATAAGGTAATACTATGTAACGTTATACGTTAATACGTAATAGTATATAACGTTATACGTTATTACATAATCGTGTATAAAGTTATTAGTACGTAATAGTATATAACGTTATACGTTATACGTTATAAGGTAATATTACATAAAGTGATACGTTACACGTTACAAGGTAATATTAAATAACGTTACACGTTATAAGGAAACACTAAAAAACGTTATGCGTCATAAGGTAATACTATATAACGTTATACGTTATTACGTAATAGTATATAACGTTATACGTTATACGTTATTACGTAATAGTATATAACGTTATACGTTATACGTTATTACGTAATAGTATATAACGTTATACGTTATACGTTATTACGTAATAGTATATAACGTTATACGTTATTACGTAATCGTATATAACGTTATACGTTATTACTTAATAGTGTACAAGGTTTTAAGTTAGTACCGACTAGTATATAACGTTATAAGATATAACGTAATAGTATATAACGTTATACATTATAAGGTAATACTACACAACGTTATACGTCATAAGGTAATACTATGTAACGTTATACGTTATTACGTAATAGTATATAACGTTATACGTTATTACATAATCGTGTATAAAGTTATTAGTACGTAATAGTATATAACGTTATACGTTATACGTTATAAGGTAATATTACATAAAGTGATACGTTACACGTTACAAGGTAATATTAAATAACGTTACACGTTATAAGGAAACACTAAATAACGTTATGCGTCATAAGGTAATACTATATAACGTTATACGTTATTACGTAATAGTATATAACGTTATACGTTATACGTTATTACGTAATAGTATATAACGTTATACGTTATTATTTAATCGTACATAACGTTATACGTTATTACGTAATAGTATATATCGCTACACGTTATTATGAAATAGTATATAACGTTATACGTTATTACTTAATCGTGTATAAAGTTATTAGTACGAAATAGTATATAACGTTATACGTTATACGTTATAAGGTAATATTACATAAAGTGATACGTTACACGTTACAAGGTAATATTAAATAACGGTACACGTTATAAGGAAACACTAAATAACGTTATGCGTTATAAGGTAATACTATGTAACGTTATACGTTATTACGTAATAGTATATAACGTTATGCGTCAGAAGGTAATACTATATAACGTTATACGTTATAACGTAATAGTATATAACGTTATACGTTATTACGTAATAGTATATAAAGTTATACGTTATACGTTATTACGTAATAGCATATAACGTTATACGTTATTATTTAATAGTATATAACGTTATACGTTATTACGTAATTGTATATAACGTTATACGTTATACGCCATTACGTAATAGTATATAACGTTATACGTTATTATGTAAGACTATATAACATTATACGTTATTACGTAATAGTATATAACGTTATACGTTATTATGAAATAGTATATAACGTTATACGTTATTACGTAATAGTATGTAACGTTACACGTTATTACGTAATAGTATATAACGTTATACGTTATTACGTAATAGTATATAACGTTATACGTTATTACGTAATAGTATATAACGTTATACGTTATTACGTAATAGTATATAACGTTATACGTTATTACTTAATCGTGTATTACGTTATACGTTATTACGTAATAGTATATAACGTTATACGTTATTACGTAATGGTATATAACGTTATGCGTCATAAGGTAATACTATATAACGTTATACGTTATTACGTAATAGTATATAACGTTATACGTTATTACGTAATAGTATATAACGTTATACGTTATTACGTAATAGTATATAACGTTATGCGTCATAAGGTAATACTATATAACGTTATACGTTATTACGTAATAGTATATAACGTTATACGTTATACGTCATTACGTAATAGTATATAACGTTATACGTTATTATGTAAGAGTATATAACGTTATACGTTATTACGTAATAGTACATAACGTTATACGTTATTATGAAATAGTATATAACGTTATACGTTATTACGTAATAGTATATAACGTTATACGTTATTACGTAATATTATATAACGTTATACGTTATTACATAATAGTATATAACGTTATGCGTCATAAGGTAATACTATATAACGTTATACGTCATTACGTAATAATATATAACGTTATACGTTATACGTTATTACGTAATAGTATATAACGTTATACGTTATACGTTATTACGTAATAGTATATAACGTTATACGTTATACGTTATTACGTAATAGTATATAACGTTATACGTTATTATGTAATAGTATATAACGTTATACGTTATTACGTAATAGTATATAACGTTATACGTTATTACGTAATAGTATATAACGTTATACGTTATTACGTAATAGTATATAACGTTATACGTTATTACGTAATCGTATATAACGTTATACGTTATTACTTAATAGTGTACAAGGTTTTAAGTTAGTACCGAATAGTATATAACGTTATACGATATAACGTAATAGTATATAACGTTATACATTATAAGGTAATACTACACAACGTTATACGTCATAAGGTAATACTATGTAACGTTATACGTTAATACGTAATAGTATATAACGTTATACGTTATTACATAATCGTGTATAAAGTTATTAGTACGTAATAGTATATAACGTTATACGTTATACGTTATAAGGTAATATTACATAAAGTGATACGTTACACGTTACAAGGTAATATTAAATAACGTTACACGTTATAAGGAAACACTAAATAACGTTATGCGTCATAAGGTAATACTATATAACGTTATACGTTATTACGTAATAGTATATAACGTTATACGTTATACGTTATTACGTAATAGTATATAACGTTATACGTTATACGTTATTACGTAATAGTATATAACGTTATACGTTATACGTTATTACGTAATAGTATATAACGTTATACGTTATTACGTAATCGTATATAACGTTATACGTTATTACTTAATAGTGTACAAGGTTTTAAGTTAGTACCAACTAGTATATAACGTTATAAGATATAACGTAATAGTATATAACGTTATACATTATAAGGTAATACTACACAACGTTATACGTCATAAGGTAATACTATGTAACGTTATACGTTATTACGTAATAGTATATAACGTTATACGTTATTACATAATCGTGTATAAAGTTATTAGTACGTAATAGTATATAACGTTATACGTTATACGTTATAAGGTAATATTACATAAAGTGATACGTTACACGTTACAAGGTAATATTAAATAACGTTACACGTTATAAGGAAACACTAAATAACGTTATGCGTCATAAGGTAATACTATATAACGTTATACGTTATTACGTAATAGTATATAACGTTATACGTTATACGTTATTACGTAATAGTATATAACGTTATACGTTATACGTAATTACGTAATAGTATATAACGTTATACGTTATTATTTAATCGTACATAACGTTATACGTTATTACGTAATAGTATATATCGCTACACGTTATTATGAAATAGTATATAACGTTATACGTTATTACTTAATCGTGTATAAAGTTATTAGTACGAAATAGTATATAACGTTATACGTTATACGTTATAAGGTAATATTACATAAAGTGATACGTTACACGTTACAAGGTAATATTAAATAACGGTACACGTTATAAGGAAACACTAAATAACGTTATGCGTCATAAGGTAATACTATGTAACGTTATACGTTATTACGTAATAGTATATAACGTTATGCGTCAGAAGGTAATACTATATAACGTTATACGTTATAACGTAATACTATATAACGTTATACGTTATTACGTAATAGTATATAAAGTTATACGTTATACGTTATTACGTAATAGCATATAACGTTATACGTTATTATTTAATAGTATATAACGTTATACGTTATTACGTAATTGTATATAACGTTATACGTTATACGCCATTACGTAATAGTATATAACGTTATACGTTATTATGTAAGACTATATAACATTATACGTTATTACGTAATAGTATATAACGTTATACGTTATTATGAAATAGTATATAACGTTATACGTTATTACGTAATAGTATGTAACGTTATACGTTATTACGTAATAGTATATAACGTTATACGTTATTACGTAATAGTATATAACGTTATACGTTATTACGTAATAGTATATAACGTTATACGTTATTACGTAATAGTATATAACGTTATACGTTATTACTTAATCGTGTATTACGTTATACGTTATTACGTAATAGTATATAACGTTATACGTTATTACGTAATGGTATATAACGTTATGCGTCATAAGGTAATACTATATAACGTTATACGTTATTACGTAATAGTATATAACGTTATACGTTATTACGTAATAGTATATAACGTTATACGTTATTACGTAATATTATATAACGTTATGCGTCATAAGGTAATACTATATAACGTTATACGTTATTACGTAATAGTATATAACGTTATACGTTATACGTTATTACGTAATAGTATATAACGTTATACGTTATACGTTATTACGTAATAGTATATAACGTTATACGTTATTACGTAATAGTATATAACGTTATACGTTATTACGTAATAGTATATAACGTTATACGTTATTACGTAATAGTATATAACGTTATACGTTATTACGTAATAGTATATAACGTTATACGTTATTACGTAATAGTATATAACGTTATACGTTATACGTTATTACGTAATAGTATATAACGTTATACGTTATACGTTATTACGTAATAGTATATAACGTTATACGTTATACGTTATTACGTAATAGTATATAACGTTATACGTTATTATGTAATAGTATATAACGTTGTACGTTATTACGTAATAGTATATAACGTTATACGTTATTACGTAATCGTATATAACGTTATACGTTATTACGTAATAGTATATAACGTTATACGATATTACTTAATCGTGTATTACGTTATACGTTATTACGTAATAGTATATAACGTTATACGTTATTACGTAATAGTATATAACGTTATGCGTGATAAGGTAATACTATATAACGTTATACGTTATTACGTAATAGTATATAACGTTATACGTTATTACGTAATCGTATATAACGTTATACGTTATTACTTAATAGTGTACAAGGTTTTAAGTTAGTACCGACTAGTATATAACGTTATAAGATATAACGTAATAGTATATAACGTTATACATTATAAGGTAATACTACACAATGTTATACGTCATAAGGTAATACTATGTAACGTTATACGTTATTACGTAATAGTATATAACGTTAAACGTTATTACATAATCGTGTATAAAGTTATTAGTACGTAATAGTATATAACGTTATACGTTATACGTTATAAGGTAATATTACATAAAGTGATACGTTACACGTTACAAGGTAATATTAAATAACGTTACACGTTATAAGGAAACACTAAATAACGTTATGCGTCATAAGGTAATACTATATAACGTTATACGTTATTACGTAATAGTATATAACGTTATACGTTATTACGTAATAGTATATAACGTTATACGTTATTACTTAATCGTGTATTACGTTATACGTTATTACGTAATAGTATATAACGTTATACGTTATTACGTAATGGTATATAACGTTATGCGTCATAAGGTAATACTATATAACGTTATACGTTATTACGTAATAGTATATAAAGTTATACGTTATACGTTATTACGTAATAGCATATAACGTTATACGTTATTATTTAATAGTATATAACGTTATACGTTATTACGTAATTGTATATAACGTTATACGTTATACGCCATTACGTAATAGTATATAACGTTATACGTTATTATGTAAGACTATATAACATTATACGTTATTACGTAATAGTATATAACGTTATACGTTATTATGAAATAGTATATAACGTTATACGTTATTACGTAATAGTATGTAACGTTATACGTTATTACGTAATAGTATATAACGTTATACGTTATTACGTAATAGTATATAACGTTATACGTTATTACGTAATAGTATATAACGTTATACGTTATTACGTAATAGTATATAACGTTATACGTTATTACTTAATCGTGTATTACGTTATACGTTATTACGTAATAGTATATAACGTTATACGTTATTACGTAATGGTATATAACGTTATGCGTCATAAGGTAATACTATATAACGTTATACGTTATTACGTAATAGTATATAACGTTATACGTTATTACGTAATAGTATATAACGTTATACGTTATTACGTAATAGTATATAACGTTATGCGTCATAAGGTAATACTATATAACGTTATACGTTATTACGTAATAGTATATAACGTTATACGTTATACGTTATTACGTAATAGTATATAACGTTATACGTTATACGTTATTACGTAATAGTATATAACGTTATACGTTATTACGTAATAGTATATAACGTTATACGTTATTACGTAATAGTATATAACGTTATACGTTATTACGTAATAGTATATAACGTTATACGTTATTACGTAATAGTATATAACGTTATACGTTATTACGTAATAGTATATAACGTTATACGTTATACGTTATTACGTAATAGTATATAACGTTATACGTTATACGTTATTACGTAATAGTATATAACGTTATACGTTATACGTTATTACGTAATAGTATATAACGTTATACGTTATTATGTAATAGTATATAACGTTGTACGTTATTACGTAATAGTATATAACGTTATACGTTATTACGTAATCGTATATAACGTTATACGTTATTACGTAATAGTATATAACGTTATACGATATTACTTAATCGTGTATTACGTTATACGTTATTACGTAATAGTATATAACGTTATACGTTATTACGTAATATTATATAACGTTATGCGTGATAAGGTAATACTATATAACGTTATACGTTATTACGTAATAGTATATAACGTTATACGTTATTACGTAATCGTATATAACGTTATACGTTATTACTTAATAGTGTACAAGGTTTTAAGTTAGTACCGACTAGTATATAACGTTATAAGATATAACGTAATAGTATATAACGTTATACATTATAAGGTAATACTACACAATGTTATACGTCATAAGGTAATACTATGTAACGTTATACGTTATTACGTAATAGTATATAACGTTAAACGTTATTACATAATCGTGTATAAAGTTATTAGTACGTAATAGTATATAACGTTATACGTTATACGTTATAAGGTAATATTACATAAAGTGATACGTTACACGTTACAAGGTAATATTAAATAACGTTACACGTTATAAGGAAACACTAAATAACGTTATGCGTCATAAGGTAATACTATATAACGTTATACGTTATTACGTAATAGTATATAACGTTATACGTTATTACGTAATAGTATATAACGTTATACGTTATTACTTAATCGTGTATTACGTTATACGTTATTACGTAATAGTATATAACGTTATACGTTATTACGTAATGGTATATAACGTTATGCGTCATAAGGTAATACTATATAACGTTATACGTTATTACGTAATAGTATATAACGTTATACGTTATTACGTAATAGTGTATAACGTTATACGTTATTACGTAATAGTATATAACGTTATGCGTCATAAGGTAATACTATATAACGTTATACGTTATTACGTAATAGTATATAACGTTATACGTTATACGTTATTACGTAAAAGTATATAACGTTATACGTTATACGTTATTACGTAATAGTATATAACGTTATACGTTATTACGTAATAGTATATAACGTTATACGTTATTACGTAATAGTATATAACGTTATACGTTATTACGTAATAGTATATAACGTTATACGTTATTACGTAATAGTATATAACGTTATACATTATTACGTAATAACGTATAACGTTATACGTTATTATTTAATAGTATATAACGTTATACGTTATTACGTAATTGTATATAACGTTATACGTTATACGTCATTACGTAATAGTATATAACGTTATACGTTATTATGTAAGACTATATAACATTATACGTTATTACGTAATAGTATATAACGTTATACGTTATTATGAAATAGTATATAACGTTATACGTTATTACGTAATAGTATATAACGTTATACGTTATTACGTAATAGTATATAACGTTATACGTTATTACGTAATAGTATATAACGTTATACGTTATTACTTAATCGTGTATTACGTTATACGTTATTACGTAATAGTATATAACGTTATACGTTATTACGTAATGGTATATAACGTTATGCGTCATAAGGTAATACTATATAACGTTATACGTTATTACGTAATAGTATATAACGTTATACGTTATTACGTAATAGTATATAACGTTATACGTTATTACGTAATAGTATATAACGTTATACGTTATTACGTAATAGTATATAACGTTATACGTTATTACGTAATAGTATATAACGTTATACGTTATTACTTAATCGTGTATAAAGTTATTAGTACGTAATAGTATATAACGTTATACGTTATACGTTATAAGGTAATATTACATAAAGTGATACGTTACACGTTACAAGGTAATATTAAATAACGTTACACGTTATAAGGAAACACTAAATAACGTTATGCGTCATAAGGTAATACTATGTAACGTTATACGTTATTACGTAATAGTATATAACGTTATGCGTCAGAAGGTAATACTATATAACGTTATACGTTATAACGTAATAGTATATAACGTTATACGTTATTACGTAATATTATATAACGTTATACGTTATTACGTAATAGTATATAACGTTATGCGTCATAAGGTAATACTATATAACGTTATACGTCATTACGTAATAGTATATAACGTTATACGTTATACGTTATTACGTAATAGTATATAACGTTATACGTTATACGTTATTACGTAATAGTATATAACGTTATACGTTATACGTTATTACGTAATAGTATATAACGTTATACGTTATTACGTAATAGTATATAACGTTATACGTTATTACGTAATAGTATATAACGTTATACGTTATTACGTAATAGTATATAACGTTATACGTTATTACGTAATAGTATATAACGTTATACGTTATTACGTAATAGTATATAACGTTATACGTTATTACGTAATAGTATATAACGTTATACGTTATTACGTAATAGTATATAACGTTATACGATATTACTTAATCGTGTATTACGTTATACGTTATTACGTAATAGTATATAACGTTATACGTTATACGTTATTACGTAATAGTATATAACGTTATACGTTATTATTTAATCGTACATAACGTTATACGTTATTACGTAATAGTATATATCGCTACACGTTATTATGAAATAGTATATAACGTTATACGTTATTACTTAATCGTGTATAAAGTTATTAGTACGTAATAGTATATAACGTTATACGTTATACGTTATAAGGTAATATTACATAAAGTGATACGTTACACGTTACAAGGTAATATTAAATAACGTTACACGTTATAAGAAAACACTAAATAACGTTATGCGTCATAAGGTAATACTATGTAACGTTATACGTTATTACGTAATAGTATATAACGTTATGCGTCAGAAGGTAATACTATATAACGTTATACGTTATAACGTAATAGTATATAACGTTATACGTTATTACGTAATAGTATATAACGTTATACGTTATACGTTATTACGTAATAGTATATAACGTTATACGTTATTATTTAATAGTATATAACGTTATACGTTATTACGTAATAGTATATAACGTCATGCGTCATAAGGTAATACTATATAACGTTATACGTTATTTCGTAATAGTATATATCGTTATGCGTCATAAGGTAATACTATATAACGTTATACGTTATTTCGTAATAGTATATAACGTTATACGTTATACGTTATTACGTAATAGTATAATAACGTTATACGTTATACGTTATTACGTAATAGTATATAACGTTATACGTTATACGTTATTACATAATAGTATATAACGTTATACGTTATACGTTATAAGGTAATATTACATAAAGTGATACGTTACACGTTACAAGGTAATATTAAATAACGTTACACGTTATAAGGAAACACTAAATAACGTTATGCGTCATAAGGTAATACTATGTAACGTTATACGTTATAAGGTAATACTACATAACGTTATGCGTCATAAGGTAATACTATATAACGTTATACGTTATTATGTAATAGTATATAACGTTATACGTTATTTCGTAACATTATAGCACGTTATACGTTATTACGTAATTGTATATAACGTTATACGTTATACGTCATTACGTAATAGTATATAACGTTATACGTTATTATGTAAGACTATATAACATTATACGTTATTACGTAATAGTATATAACGTTATACGTTATTATGAAATAGTATATAACGTTATACGTTATTACGTAATAGTATGTAACGTTATACGTTATTACGTAATAGTATATAACGTTATACGTTATTACGTAATAGTATATAACGTTATACGTTATTACGTAATAGTATATAACGTTATACGTTATTACGTAATAGTATATAACGTTATACGTTATTACTTAATCGTGTATTACGTTATACGTTATTACGTAATAGTATATAACGTTATACGTTATTACGTAATAGTATATAACGTTATGCGTCATAAGGTAATACTATATAACGTTATACGTTATTACGTAATAGTATATAACGTTATACGTTATTACGTAATAGTATATAAAGTTATACGTTATTACGTAATAGTATATAACGTTATACGTTATTACGTAATAGTATATAACGTTATGCGTCATAAGGTAATACTATATAACGTTATACGTTATTACGTAATAGTATATAACGTTATACGTTATTACGTAATAGTATATAACGTTATACGTTATTACGTAATAGTATATAACGTTATACGTTATTACGTAATAGTATATAACGTTATACGTTATTACGTAATAGTATATAACGTTATACGTTATTACGTAATAGTATATAACGTTATACGTTATTACGTAATAGTATATAACGTTATACGTTATTACGTAATAGTATATAACGTTATACGTTATTACGTAATAGTATATAACGTTATACGTTATTACGTAATAGTATATAACGTTATACGTTATTACGTAATAGTATATAACGTTATACGTTATTATGTAATAGTATATAACGTTATACGTTATTACGTAATAGTATATAACGTTATACGTTATTACGTAATAGTATATAACGTTATACGTTATTACGTAATAGTATATAACGTTATACGATATTACTTAATCGTGTATTACGTTATACGTTATTACGTAATAGTATATAACGTTATACGTTATTACGTAATAGTATATAACGTTATGCGTGATAAGGTAATACTATATAACGTTATACGTTATTACGTAATAGTATATAACGTTATACGTTATTACGTAATCGTATATAACGTTATACGTTATTACTTAATAGTGTACAAGGTTTTAAGTTAGTACCGAATAGTATATAACGTTATACGATATAACGTAGTAGTATATAACGTTATACATTATAAGGTAATACTACACAACGTTATACGTCATAAGGTAATACTATGTAACGTTATACGTTAATACGTAATAGTATATAACGTTATACATTATAAGGTAATACTACACAACGTTATACGTCATAAGGTAATACTATGTAACGTTATACGTTATTACGTAATAGTATATAACGTTATACGTTATTACGTAATCGTATATAACGTTATACGTTATTACTTAATAGTGTACAAGGTTTTAAGTTAGTACCGAATAGTATATAACGTTATACGATATAACGTAGTAGTATATAACGTTATACATTATAAGGTAATACTACACAACGTTATACGTCATAAGGTAATACTATGTAACGTTATACGTTAATACGTAATAGTATATAACGTTATACATTATAAGGTAATACTACACAACGTTATACGTCATAAGGTAATACTATGTAACGTTATACGTTATTACGTAATAGTATATAACGTTATACGTTATTACTTAATCTTGTATTACGTTATACGTTATTACGTAATAGTATATAACGTTATACGTTATTACGTAATAGTATATAACGTTATGCGTCATAAGGTAATACTACATAACGTTATACGTTATTACGTAATAGTATATAACGTTATACGTTATACGTTATTACGTAATAGTATATAACGTTATACGTTATACGTTATTACGTAATAGTATATAACGTTATACGTTATACGTTATTACGTAATAGTATATAACGTTATACGTTATTATTTAATCGTACATAACGTTATACGTTATTACGTAATAGTATATATCGCTACACGTTATTATGAAATAGTATATAACGTTATACGTTATTACTTAATCGTGTATAAAGTTATTAGTACGAAATAGTATATAACGTTATACGTTATACGTTATAAGGTAATATTACATAAAGTGATACGTTACACGTTACAAGGTAATATTAAATAACGTTACACGTTATAAGGAAACACTAAATAACGTTATGCGTCATAAGGTAATACTATGTAACGTTATACGTTATTACGTAATAGTATATAACGTTATGCGTCAGAAGGTAATACTATATAACGTTATACGTTATAACGTAATAGTATATAACGTTATACGTTATTACGTAATAGTATATAAAGTTATACGTTATACGTTATTACGTAATAGCATATAACGTTATACGTTATTATTTAATAGTATATAACGTTATACGTTATTACGTAATTGTATATAACGTTATACGTTATACGCCATTACGTAATAGTATATAACGTTATACGTTATTATGTAAGACTATATAACATTATACGTTATTACGTAATAGTATATAACGTTATACGTTATTATGAAATAGTATATAACGTTATACGTTATTACGTAATAGTATGTAACGTTATACGTTATTACGTAATAGTATATAACGTTATACGTTATTACGTAATATTATATAACGTTATACGTTATTACGTAATAGTATATAACGTTATACGTTATTACGTAATAGTATATAACGTTATACGTTATTACTTAATCGTGTATTACGTTATACGTTATGAGTTCCCTTTCGACTGTCGAAGAGTGTAGACGTGCCTTGTGCCCGGAGCGGTCTCTCCGTCGAAATCGGACGTGGAAAAAAGTGCCCCCGAAAGTGCGAACAGCGGGGAAAACAAAACAATGCAACGAGTGCCACCGCTCAGGATATCAAACAACGGTGAAACATACGCCATATACAAAACCATGGAAACCCATGAATGCACAGAAACCGAAATGGATATGACTCAGATGAGTGACGAGAGAAACATCACCAACAACGATCTGACACAACAAGACGAAAGCTGGAAGCTCGTAACTCCCAGCAAAAGAAGAAAAATTACAACAAACGCAAATACTAGGAGGGCTGCAGAAACAGTAAGTAAGCAGTGGCTCCAAGAAATCCCACTACAAAACCCCTTCAGCATACTACCACAAGAGAAGGAACCAGAAACAACTGAAACAACTGAAAAGCCAATAACACACAACCCCAAACCACCGCCAATATACATCGATGCGCAAATAATAGACCCCCTCCTCGAACTGCTAAACAATACGGCAGGCAAAGAAAACTACTCAATAAAACAATTAAAACTGGACCAGGTAAAAGTGCAAACCAACGCCCCAGAAACCTACAGAAAAGTGGTAAAAGTGCTAAAAGAAAAAAACGCCGGGTACCACACCTACCAGCTAAAAACTGACAAAAGCTATAAAGCAGTTATCAGAGGGCTACACCCAAGAACAAACACAAGCAACATATGCGACGAACTAGCCAAAATCGGACACCAGGTAAGAGCAATAAACAACATAACGAGATTTGACACCAAACAACCACTACCGCTGTTCCTAATAGAACTAGAACCGAACAAAAACAACAAGGAAATCTATGACATTAAACAAATCTTAAACACAATAATCACAGTCGAACCACCCAGACAAAAAAAAGACATACCTCAGTGCATGCGGTGCCAACAATATGGGCACACAAAAAATTACTGCAACAGAAACCCGGTGTGCGTCAAATGCGCAGGAGAGCACCTGACAACTTACTGCCCATATACGGGAAAAATAAAAGAGGTAAAGTGCTACAACTGCAACGGAAACCACCCAGCCAGCTACAAAGGCTGCCCAGCCAGAAAAATACTCCAACGTAAATTGTTTCCGCCGCTTAGAAGCAGGACATATAACTACCACCACACACAACAAGACAGGGCAGAAGCTGAGACACCAATTAAAGTACAGTACGTAATGAACAACAACCACAACAATATCAACACCACTGGCAGTCGAAGCTACGCGCAAGCAACCAAGGAAGTAACACCCGTAGCCAACCAAAACCACAACAACAACACCAACGACGCTACAGAAATAAAAGAACTATTAAAACAATCCATCAAAAGCACCGACATGTTAACAAGAACGATAAGCGAACTAAACGAAGCATTCAAGCAGCAATCATTACAAATCACAGCTATGATACAACTGATAACAACCATGCTAAGCAAAAAGTAAAAACGGACATACTAAAAATAGCTGCCTGGAACTCTAACGGTCTACAACAAAGGGCCATTGAAACCAAAGCATTCCTATACCACAACAACATAGACATACTACTTGTATCGGAGACGCATTTCACAACAAAAAGCTACACAAAAATACCGCACTATACCATATACGATACCAAGCACCCCTCAGGAAAAGCACACGGAGGAACCGCAGTGATAATAAGAAACGATATTAAACACCACCTACACAGTCAAGTTAGTAAAGAACACATACAAGCAACTACCGTTACCGTACAAACTAGCAGCAACCGTCTACAGCTGTCAGCAGTATATGCAACACCGCGACACAAAATTACAACACAAATGTGGGAAGAATACTTCCAACAACTAGGCGACAAGTTTATCGCAGCAGGAGACTACAACTCAAAGCACACAACATGGGGATCAAGAATCACTACACCTCGAGGCAGAACCCTGGAAAAACACATCAGGAAAAACAATCTCAATATATTATCCACAGGAAGACCGACATACTGGCCGACAGACCTGAGCAAAATCCCTGACCTACTCGACTTTGCAGTCACAAAGGGATTAAACGGAAATAAAATAAATATAGCATCCAGCCTCGAGCTTAGCTCCGACCATACACCCATAATAATAACATACAGAAACAAGCCAATACTCTACAACAACTCAGAGACGCTATGCAACAAATCCACTAATTGGCAAACCTTCAAAGAAATAATCGAGAGCAAAATCAACTGCAACATCCCACTGAAAACGCCCCAACACATCGAACAAGCTGTAACAACACTTACAGAAACTATACAAGAGGCAGCACGGGCAACCACAAAACCAGAAACTACCACTAGACAAACAAAACAAATCCCATCTGACATCCTCGAAAAAATTAGAGATAAAAGAAAAGCGAAAGCAAAATGGCAAAAACATAGAACAAAAGAAAACAAAAAACACCTAAACAAACTTGCAAAGGAAATAAAAAACAAAATAAAAGAGCACAACAACAACGAATTCACAAAGTTCATAGAGTCACTATCTGCACACGAGAACTACAACTACTCACTATGGAAAGCCACAAAAAAAATAAAGAAGGCGATAAAACCAGCCCCAGCAATCAGAAAAGCAGACAACACATGGGCAAGAAGCAACGAAGAGCAAGCCGAAGAATTTTCCATCCACCTATGCAACACATTTACACCACACAACATCAATAACAGCAACCACAATAGCCATACGGACGACGACGCGATAGCCACTAGCACTGCAATCGACAAGCAATACACCATACCCAAAACAACAGCACAAGAAATAAGAAACATAATAGAAAAAACAAAAAACAACAAAGCACCAGGAATCGATCTAATCAATGGCAAAATATTGAAAAACCTCCCTCCAAAAGCGATACGGTTAATTACAATAATATTCAATGCAATACTAAGAATACAATATTATCCTGCATTATGGAAACAGGCACAAATCATAATGTTACCCAAACCAGGCAAAGACCCACATGAAGCAACATCCTACAGACCAATATCACTACTCCCCGTGCTCTCCAAAATACTAGAAAAAGTAATATACGCCCGACTAAAACCAATAATAGAGAAGGAAAAACTAATACCAGACCATCAATTTGGATTCAGAAATAAACACTCCACCATAGAACAAATGCACAGGCTTGTCAACGAAATAATACACACAATAGAAAACAAACAATATTGTACAGCCCTATTCATGGACATAGAGAAAGCTTTCGACAAAATAAACCACGAAAGCCTAATACAAACAATCAAGAAACAATTCCCGGAAAAAATATACCAAATAATAAAATCATACATAAGCAACAGAACCTTCACAGTAAAAATCAAGGACGCACACTCCGAAGCAAAAGACATCAAAGCAGGTGTTCCACAAGGAAGCGTCCTAGGACCCATACTATACACATTATACACGGCCAACATTCCAACAACTACCAATAGCAAAATACTGACATTCGCGGACGACACAGCCGTGCTAGTCAGGCACACTAACCCTGTAATAGCAGCCACAATACTACAAGAGCACATCACAAAAATAGAAAAGTGGCTACAGGACAAACAAATCAAAGCTAACCCTGACAAATGCAACCACATTACATTCACATTGAGAAAACAGATAACACCAAACATCTTCCTGAACGGCACGCAAATAACACAAACAAGGCAAGTCAAATACCTTGGACTTCACATAGATACACACTTCACATGGAAACAGCACATCAAATCAATAATAGACAAGATACAGATAGCAAGGAGACAAATGCACTGGCTAACAAGCCGAAAATCCAAACTAAGCACAGAAAACAAACTGAAAATATACAAAATAATCATAAAGCCAATCTGGACATACGGAATTCCACTATGGGGAACAGCAGCAATGAGCCATATAAACAAAATAGAAACAATCCAAGCCAAAATCCTTAGAACAATGGTAAACGCCCCGTGGTACGTTAGAAACGAGGACATAAGGAAAGACCTCGGAATACCAACGGTCAAGGAGGAGATTACCAGATTCGCAACAAGATACAGAACAAGAATAGAAACACACCCGAACCATCTGGCAGCTGAAACGTGCAACACAACAAACATCGTAAGAAGACTAAAAAGGAAACACCCAATAGACCTCATAAAAGATATAACTTAGAAAAAACGAAGCTGGCACCCCGCTGGGGGTAGCCGCCCACATGCTATATTATTTTTTATTTATATTTTTTTTTCTTCACCAACAAGATATAACACTTTACCAAATGTCCGCAAGGACAAATTGTAAAATAAAAAAAAAAAAAAAAAAAAAAAAAAAAAAAAAAAAAAAAAAAAAAAAAACGTTATACGTTATTACGTAATAGTATATAACGTTATACGTTATTACGTAATGGTATATAACGTTATGCGTCATAAGGTAATACTATATAACGTTATACGTTATTACGTAATAGTATATAACGTTATACGTTATTACGTAATAGTATATAACGTTATACGTTATTACGTAATAGTATATAACGTTATGCGTCATAAGGTAATACTATATAACGTTATACGTTATTACGTAATAGTATATAACGTTATACGTTATACGTTATTACGTAATAGTATATAACGTTATACGTTATACGTTATTACGTAATAGTATATAACGTTATACGTTATTACGTAATAGTATATACCGTTATACGTTATTACGTAATAGTATATAACGTTATACGTTATTACGTAATAGTATATAACGTTATACGTTATTACGTAATAGTATATAACGTTATGCGTCAGAAGGTAATACTATATAACGTTATACGTTATAACGTAATAGTATATAACGTTATACGTTATTACGTAATAGTATATAAAGTTATACGTTATACGTTATTACGTAATAGCATATAACGTTATACGTTATTATTTAATAGTATATAACGTTATACGTTATTACGTAATAGTATATAACGTCATGCGTCATAAGGTAATACTATATAACGTTATACGTTATTTCGTAATAGTATATAACGTTATGCGTCAGAAGGTAATACTATATAACGTTATATGTTATAACGTAATAGTATATAACGTTATACGTTATACGTTATTACGTAATAGTATATAAAGTTATACGTTATACGTTATTACGTAATAGTATATAACGTTATACGTTATACGTCATTACGTAATAGTATATAACGTTATACGTTATTATGTAAGAGTATATAACGTTATACGTTATTACGTAATAGTACATAACGTTATACGTTATTATGAAATAGTATATAACGTTATACGTTATTACGTAATAGTATATAACGTTATACGTTATTACGTAATATTATATAACGTTATACGTTATTACATAATAGTATATAACGTTATGCGTCATAAGGTAATACTATATAACGTTATACGTCATTACGTAATAGTATATAACGTTATACGTTATACGTTATTACGTAATAGTATATAACGTTATACGTTATACGTTATTACGTAATAGTATATAACGTTATACGTTATACGTTATTACGTAATAGTATATAACGTTATACGTTATTATGTAATAGTATATAACGTTATACGTTATTACGTAATAGTATATAACGTTATACGTTATTACGTAATAGTATATAACGTTATACGTTATTACGTAATAGTATATAACGTTATACGTTATTACGTAATCGTATATAACGTTATACGTTATTACTTAATAGTGTACAAGGTTTTAAGTTAGTACCGAATAGTATATAACGTTATACGATATAACGTAATAGTATATAACGTTATACATTATAAGGTAATACTACACAACGTTATACGTCATAAGGTAATACTATGTAACGTTATACGTTAATACGTAATAGTATATAACGTTATACGTTATTACATAATCGTGTATAAAGTTATTAGTACGTAATAGTATATAACGTTATACGTTATACGTTATAAGGTAATATTACATAAAGTGATACGTTACACGTTACAAGGTAATATTAAATAACGTTACACGTTATAAGGAAACACTACATAACGTTATGCGTCATAAGGTAATACTATATAACGTTATACGTTATTACGTAATAGTATATAACGTTATACGTTATACGTTATTACGTAATAGTATATAACGTTATACGTTATACGTTATTACGTAATAGTATATAACGTTATACGTTATACGTTATTACGTAATAGTATATAACGTTATACGTTATTACGTAATCGTATATAACGTTATACGTTATTACTTAATAGTGTACAAGGTTTTAAGTTAGTACCGACTAGTATATAACGTTATAAGATATAACGTAATAGTATATAACGTTATACATTATAAGGTAATACTACACAACGTTATACGTCATAAGGTAATACTATGTAACGTTATACGTTATTACGTAATAGTATATAACGTTATACGTTATTACATAATCGTGTATAAAGTTATTAGTACGTAATAGTATATAACGTTATACGTTATACGTTATAAGGTAATATTACATAAAGTGATACGTTACACGTTACAAGGTAATATTAAATAACGTTACACGTTATAAGGAAACACTAAATAACGTTATGCGTCATAAGGTAATACTATATAACGTTATACGTTGTTACGTAATAGTATATAACGTTATACGTTATACGTTTTTACGTAATAGTATATAACGTTATACGTTATACGTTATTACGTAATAGTATATAACGTTATACGTTATTATTTAATGGTACATAACGTTATACGTTATTACGTAATAGTATATATCGCTACACGTTATTATGAAATAGTATATAACGTTATACGTTATTACTTAATCGTGTATAAAGTTATTAGTACGAAATAGTATATAACGTTATACGTTATACGTTATAAGGTAATATTACATAAAGTGATACGTTACACGTTACAAGGTAATATTAAATAACGGTACACGTTATAAGGAAACACTAAATAACGTTATGCGTCATAAGGTAATACTATGTAACGTTATACGTTATTACGTAATAGTATATAACGTTATGCGTCAGAAGGTAATACTATATAACGTTATACGTTATAACGTAATAGTATATAACGTTATACGTTATTACGTAATAGTATATAACGTTATACGTTATACGTTATTACGTAATAGTATATAACGTTATACGTTATACGCCATTACGTAATAGTATATAACGTTATACGTTATTATGTAAGACTATATAACATTATACGTTATTACGTAATAGTATATAACGTTATACGTTATTATGAAATAGTATATAACGTTATACGTTATTACGTAATAGTATGTAATGTTATACGTTATTACGTAATAGTATATAACGTTATACGTTATTACGTAATAGTATATAACGTTATACGTTATTACGTAATAGTATATAACGTTATACGTTATTACGTAATAGTATATAACGTTATACGTTATTACTTAATCGTGTATTACGTTATACGTTATTACGTAATAGTATATAACGTTATACGTTATTACGTAATGGTATATAACGTTATGCGTCATAAGGTAATACTATATAACGTTATACGTTATTACGTAATAGTATATAACGTTATACGTTATTACGTAATAGTATATAACGTTATACGTTATTACGTAATAGTATATAACGTTATGCGTCATAAGGTAATACTATATAACGTTATACGTTATTACGTAATAGTATATAACGTTATACGTTATACGTTATTACGTAATAGTATATAACGTTATACGTTATACGTTATTACGTAATAGTATATAACGTTATACGTTATTACGTAATAGTATATAACGTTATACGTTATTACGTAATGGTATATAACGTTATGCGTCATAAGGTAATACTATATAACGTTATACGTTATTACGTAATAGTATATAACGTTATACGTTATTACGTTATAGTATATAACGTTATACGTTATTACGTAATAGTATATAACGTTATTCGTCATAAGGTAATACTATATAACGTTATACGTTATTACGTAATAGTATATAACGTTATACGTTATACGTTATTACGTAATAGTATATAACGTTATACGTTATACGTTATTACGTAATAGTATATAACGTTATACGTTATTACGTAATAGTATATACCGTTATACGTTATTACGTAATAGTATATAACGTTATACGTTATTACGTAATAGTATATAACGTTATACGTTATTACGTAATAGTATATAACGTTATACGTCATAAAGTAATACTATATAACGTTATACGTTATAACGTAATAGTATATAACGTTATACGTTATTACGTAATAGTATATAAAGTTATACGTTATACGTTATTACGTAATAGCATATAACGTTATACGTTATTATTTAATAGTATATAACGTTATACGTTATTACGTAATAGTATATAACGTCATGCGTCATAAGGTAATACTATATAACGTTATACGTTATTTCGTAATAGTATATAACGTTATGCGTCAGAAGGTAATACTATATAACGTTATATGTTATAACGTAATAGTATATAACGTTATACGTTATACGTTATTACGTAATAGTATATAAAGTTATACGTTATACGTTATTACGTAATAGTATATAACGTTATACGTTATACGTCATTACGTAATAGTATATAACGTTATACGTTATTATGTAAGAGTATATAACGTTATACGTTATTACGTAATAGTATATAACGTTATACGTTATACGTTATTACGTAATAGTATATAACGTTATACGTTATACGCCATTACGTAATAGTATATAACGTTATACGTTATTATGTAAGACTATATAACATTATACGTTATTACGTAATAGTATATAACGTTATACGTTATTATGAAATAGTATATAACGTTATACGTTATTACGTAATAGTATGTAATGTTATACGTTATTACGTAATAGTATATAACGTTATACGTTATTACGTAATAGTATATAACGTTATACGTTATTACGTAATAGTATATAACGTTATACGTTATTACGTAATAGTATATAACGTTATACGTTATTACTTAATCGTGTATTACGTTATACGTTATTACGTAATAGTATATAACGTTATACGTTATTACGTAATGGTATATAACGTTATGCGTCATAAGGTAATACTATATAACGTTATACGTTATTACGTAATAGTATATAACGTTATACGTTATTACGTAATAGTATATAACGTTATACGTTATTACGTAATAGTATATAACGTTATGCGTCATAAGGTAATACTATATAACGTTATACGTTATTACGTAATAGTATATAACGTTATACGTTATACGTTATTACGTAATAGTATATAACGTTATACGTTATACGTTATCACGTAATAGTATATAACGTTATACGTTATTACGTAATAGTATATAACGTTATACGTTATTACGTAATGGTATATAACGTTATGCGTCATAAGGTAATACTATATAACGTTATACGTTATTACGTAATAGTATATAACGTTATACGTTATTACGTAATAGTATATAACGTTATACGTTATTACGTAATAGTATATAACGTTATGCGTCATAAGGTAATACTATATAACGTTATACGTTATTACGTAATAGTATATAACGTTATACGTTATACGTTATTACGTAATAGTATATAACGTTATACGTTATACGTTATTACGTAATAGTATATAACGTTATACGTTATTACGTAATAGTATATACCGTTATACGTTATTACGTAATAGTATATAACGTTATACGTTATTACGTAATAGTATATAACGTTATACGTTATTACGTAATAGTATATAACGTTATGCGTCAGAAGGTAATACTATATAACGTTATACGTTATAACGTAATAGTATATAACGTTATACGTTATTACGTAATAGTATATAAAGTTATACGTTATACGTTATTACGTAATAGCATATAACGTTATACGTTATTATTTAATAGTATATAACGTTATACGTTATTACGTAATAGTATATAACGTCATGCGTCATAAGGTAATACTATATAACGTTATACGTTATTTCGTAATAGTATATAACGTTATGCGTCAGAAGGTAATACTATATAACGTTATATGTTATAACGTAATAGTATATAACGTTATACGTTATACGTTATTACGTAATAGTATATAAAGTTATACGTTATACGTTATTACGCAATAGTATATAACGTTATACGTTATACGTCATTACGTAACAGTATATAACGTTATACGTTATTATGTAAGAGTATATAACGTTATACGTTATTACGTAATAGTACATAACGTTATACGTTATTATGAAATAGTATATAACGTTATACGTTATTACGTAATAGTATATAACGTTATACGTTATTACGTAATATTATATAACGTTATACGTTATTACATAATAGTATATAACGTTATGCGTCATAAGGTAATACTATATAACGTTATACGTCATTACGTAATAGTATATAACGTTATACGTTATACGTTATTACGTAATAGTATATAACGTTATACGTTATACGTTATTACGTAATAGTATATAACGTTATACGTTATACGTTATTACGTAATAGTATATAACGTTATACGTTATTATGTAATAGTATATAACGTTATACGTTATTACGTAATAGTATATAACGTTATACGTTATTACGTAATAGTATATAACGTTATACGTTATTACGTAATAGTATATAACGTTATACGTTATTACGTAATCGTATATAACGTTATACGTTATTACTTAATAGTGTACAAGGTTTTAAGTTAGTACCGAATAGTATATAACGTTATACGATATAACGTAATAGTATATAACGTTATACATTATAAGGTAATACTACACAACGTTATACGTCATAAGGTAATACTATGTAACGATATACGTTAATACGTAATAGTATATAACGTTATACGTTATTACATAATCGTGTATAAAGTTATTAGTACGTAATAGTATATAACGTTATACGTTATACGTTATAAGGTAATATTACATAAAGTGATACGTTACACGTTACAAGGTAATATTAAATAACGTTACACGTTATAAGGAAACACTAAATAACGTTATGCGTCATAAGGTAATACTATATAACGTTATACGTTATTACGTAATAGTATATAACGTTATACGTTATACGTTATTACGTAATAGTATATAACGTTATACGTTATACGTTATTACGTAATAGTATATAACGTTATACGTTATACGTTATTACGTAATAGTATATAACGTTATACGTTATTACGTAATCGTATATAACGTTATACGTTATTACTTAATAGTGTACAAGGTTTTAAGTTAGTACCGACTAGTATATAACGTTATAAGATATAACGTAATAGTATATAACGTTATACATTATAAGGTAATACTACACAACGTTATACGTCATAAGGTAATACTATGTAACGTTATACGTTATTACGTAATAGTATATAACGTTATACGTTATTACATAATCGTGTATAAAGTTATTAGTACGTAATAGTATATAACGTTATACGTTATACGTTATAAGGTAATATTACATAAAGTGATACGTTACACGTTACAAGGTAATATTAAATAACGTTACACGTTATAAGGAAACACTAAATAACGTTATGCGTCATAAGGTAATACTATATAACGTTATACGTTGTTACGTAATAGTATATAACGTTATACGTTATACGTTATTACGTAATAGTATATAACGTTATACGTTATACGTTATTACGTAATAGTATATAACGTTATACGTTATTATTTAATGGTACATAACGTTATACGTTATTACGTAATAGTATATATCGCTACACGTTATTATGAAATAGTATATAACGTTATACGTTATTACTTAATCGTGTATAAAGTTATTAGTACGAAATAGTATATAACGTTATACGTTATACGTTATAAGGTAATATTACATAAAGTGATACGTTACACGTTACAAGGTAATATTAAATAACGGTACACGTTATAAGGAAACACTAAATAACGTTATGCGTCATAAGGTAATACTATGTAACGTTATACGTTATTACGTAATAGTATATAACGTTATGCGTCAGAAGGTAATACTATATAACGTTATACGTTATAACGTAATAGTATATAACGTTATACGTTATTACGTAATAGTATATAACGTTATACGTTATACGTTATTACGTAATAGTATATAACGTTATACGTTATACGCCATTACGTAATAGTATATAACGTTATACGTTATTATGTAAGACTATATAACATTATACGTTATTACGTAATAGTATATAACGTTATACGTTATTATGAAATAGTATATAACGTTATACGTTATTACGTAATAGTATGTAATGTTATACGTTATTACGTAATAGTATATAACGTTATACGTTATTACGTAATAGTATATAACGTTATACGTTATTACGTAATAGTATATAACGTTATACGTTATTACGTAATAGTATATAACGTTATACGTTATTACTTAATCGTGTATTACGTTATACGTTATTACGTAATAGTATATAACGTTATACGTTATTACGTAATGGTATATAACGTTATGCGTCATAAGGTAATACTATATAACGTTATACGTTATTACGTAATAGTATATAACGTTATACGTTATTACGTAATAGTATATAACGTTATACGTTATTACGTAATAGTATATAACGTTATGCGTCATAAGGTAATACTATATAACGTTATACGTTATTACGTAATAGTATATAACGTTATACGTTATACGTTATTACGTAATAGTATATAACGTTATACGTTATACGTTATTACGTAATAGTATATAACGTTATACGTTATTACGTAATAGTATATAACGTTATACGTTATTACGTAATAGTATATAACGTTATACGTTATTACGTAATAGTATATAACGTTATGCGTCATAAGGTAATACTATATAACGTTATACGTTATTACGTAATAGTATATAACGTTATACGTTATACGTTATTACGTAATAGTATATAACGTTATACGTTATACGTTATTACGTAATAGTATATAACGTTATACGTTATTACGTAATAGTATATAACGTTATACGTTATTACGTAATAGTATATAACGTTATACGTTATTACGTAATAGTATATAACGTTATACGTTATACGTTATTACGTAATAGTATATAACGTTATACGTTATACGTTATTACGTAATAGTATATAACGTTATACGTTATACGTTATTACGTAATAGTATATAACGTTATACGTTATTATGTAATAGTATATAACGTTGTACGTTATTACGTAATAGTATATAACGTTATACGTTATTACGTAATCGTATATAACGTTATACGTTATTACGTAATAGTATATAACGTTATACGTTATACGTTATTACGTAATAGTATATAACGTTATACGTTATACGTTATTACGTAATAGTATATAACGTTATACGTTATACGTTATTACGTAATAGTATATAACGTTATACGTTATTATGTAATAGTATATAACGTTGTACGTTATTACGTAATAGTATATAACGTTATACGTTATTACGTAATCGTATATAACGTTATACGTTATTACGTAATAGTATATAACGTTATACGATATTACTTAATCGTGTATTACGTTATACGTTATTACGTAATAGTATATAACGTTATACGTTATTACGTAATAGTATATAACGTTATGCGTGATAAGGTAATACTATATAACGTTATACGTTATTACGTAATAGTATATAACGTTATACGTTATTACGTAATCGTATATAACGTTATACGTTATTACTTAATAGTGTACAAGGTTTTAAGTTAGTACCGACTAGTATATAACGTTATAAGATATAACGTAATAGTATATAACGTTATACATTATAAGGTAATACTACACAACGTTATACGTCATAAGGTAATACTATGTAACGTTATACGTTATTAGGTAATAGTATATAACGTTAAACGTTATTACATAATCGTGTATAAAGTTATTAGTACGTAATAGTATATAACGTTATACGTTATACGTTATAAGGTAATATTACATAAAGTGATACGTTACACGTTACAAGGTAATATTAAATAACGTTACACGTTATAAGGAAACACTAAATAACGTTATGCGTCATAAGGTAATACTACATAACGTTATACGTTATTACGTAATAGTATATAACGTTATACGTTATTACGTAATAGTATATAACGTTATACGTTATTACTTAATCGTGTATTACGTTATACGTTATTACGTAATAGTATATAACGTTATACGTTATTACATAATGGTATATAACGTTATGCGTCATAAGGTAATACTATATAACGTTATACGTTATTACGTAATAGTATATAACGTTATACGTTATTACGTAATAGTGTATAACGTTATACGTTATTACGTAATAGTATATAACGTTATGCGTCATAAGGTAATACTATATAACGTTATACGTTATTACGTAATAGTATATAACGTTATACGTTATACGATATTACGTAAAAGTATATAACGTTATACGTTATACGTTATTACGTAATAGTATATAACGTTATACGTTATTACGTAATAGTATATAACGTTATACGTTATTACGTAATAGTATATAACGTTATACGTTATTACGTAATAGTATATAACGTTATACGTTATTACGTAATAGTATATAACGTTATACATTATTACGTAATAGCATATAACGTTATACGTTATTATTTAATAGTATATAACGTTATACGTTATTACGTAATTGTATATAACGTTATACGTTATACGTCATTACGTAATAGTATATAACGTTATACGTTATTATGTAAGACTATATAACATTATACGTTATTACGTAATAGTATATAACGTTATACGTTATTATGAAATAGTATATAACGTTATACGTTATTACGTAATAGTATGTAACGTTATACGTTATTACGTAATAGTATATAACGTTATACGTTATTACGTAATAGTATATAACGTTATACGTTATTACGTAATAGTATATAACGTTATACGTTATTACGTAATAGTATATAACGTTATACGTTATTACTTAATCGTGTATTACGTTATACGTTATTACGTAATAGTATATAACGTTATACGTTATTACGTAATGGTATATAACGTTATGCGTCATAAGGTAATACTATATAACGTTATACGTTATTACGTAATAGTATATAACGTTATACGTTATTACGTAATAGTATATAACGTTATACGTTATTACGTAATAGTATATAACGTTATACGTTATTACGTAATAGTATATAACGTTATACGTTATTACGTAATAGTATATAACGTTATACGTTATTACTTAATCGTGTATAAAGTTATTAGTACGTAATAGTATATAACGTTATACGTTATACGTTATAAGGTAATATTACATAAAGTGATACGTTACACGTTACAAGGTAATATTAAATTACGTTACACGTTATAAGGAAACACTAAATAACGTTATGCGTCATAAGGTAATACTATGTAACGTTATACGTTATTACGTAATAGTATATAACGTTATGCGTCAGAAGGTAATACTATATAACGTTATACGTTATAACGTAATAGTATATAACGTTATACGTTATTACGTAATATTATATAACGTTATACGTTATTACGTAATAGTATATAACGTTATGCGTCATAAGGTAATACTATATAACGTTATACGTCATTACGTAATAGTATATAACGTTATACGTTATACGTTATTACGTAATAGTATATAACGTTATACGTTATACGTTATTACGTAATAGTATATAACGTTATACGTTATACGTTATTACGTAATAGTATATAACGTTATACGTTATTACGTAATAGTATATAACGTTATACGTTATTACGTAATAGTATATAACGTTATACGTTATTACGTAATAGTATATAACGTTATACGTTATTACGTAATAGTATATAACGTTATACGTTATTACGTAATAGTATATAACGTTATACGATATTACTTAATCGTGTATTACGTTATACGTTATTACGTAATAGTATATAACGTTATACGTTATACGTTATTACGTAATAGTATATAACGTTATACGTTATTATTTAATCGTACATAACGTTATACGTTATTACGTAATAGTATATATCGCTACACGTTATTATGAAATAGTATATAACGTTATACGTTATTACTTAATCGTGTATAAAGTTATTAGTACGTAATAGTATATAACGTTATACGTTATACGTTATAAGGTAATATTACATAAAGTGATACGTTACACGTTACAAGGTAATATTAAATAACGTTACACGTTATAAGAAAACACTAAATAACGTTATGCGTCATAAGGTAATACTATGTAACGTTATACGTTATTACGTAATAGTATATAACGTTATGCGTCAGAAGGTAATACTATATAACGTTATACGTTATAACGTAATAGTATATAACGTTATACGTTATTACGTAATAGTATATAAAGTTATACGTTATACGTTATTACGTAATAGCATATAACGTTATACGTTATTATTTAATAGTATATAACGTTATACGTTATTACGTAATAGTATATAACGTTATACGTTATTACGTAATAGTATATAACGTTATACGTTATACGTCATTACGTAATAGTATATAACGTTATACGTTATTATGTAAGACTATATAACATTATACGTTATTACGTAATAGTATATAACGTTATACGTTATTATGAAATAGTATATAACGTTATACGTTATTACGTAATAGTATGTAACGTTATACGTTATTACGTAATAGTATATAACGTTATACGTTATTACGTAATAGTATATAACGTTATACGTTATTACGTAATAGTATATAACGTTATACGTTATTACGTAATAGTATATAACGTTATACGTTATTACTTAATCGTGTATATAGTTATTAGTACGTAATAGTATATAACGTTATACGTTATACGTTATAAGGTAATACTACATAAAGTGATACGTTACACGTTACAAGGTAATATTAAATAACGTTACACGTTATAAGGAAACACTAAATAACGTTATGCGTCATGAGGTAATACTATGTAACGTTATACGTTATTACGTAATAGTATATAACGTTATGCGTCAGAAGGTAATACTATATAACGTTATACGTTATAACATAATAGTATATAACGTTATACGTTATTACGTAATATTATATAACGTTATACGTTATTACGTAATAGTATATAACGTTATACGTTATTATGTAATAGTATATAACGTTATACGTTATTACGTAATAGTATATAACGTTATACGTTATTACGTAATAGTATATAACGTTATACGTTATTACGTAATAGTATATAACGTTATACGATATTACTTAATCGTGTATTACGTTATACGTTATTACGTAATAGTATATAACGTTATACGTTATTACGTAATAGTATATAACGTTATGCGTGATAAGGTAATACTATATAACGTTATACGTTATTACGTAATAGTATATAACGTTATACGTTATTACGTAATCGTATATAACGTTATACGTTATTACTTAATAGTGTACAAGGTTTTAAGTTAGTACCGAATAGTATATAACGTTATACGATATAACGTAATAGTATATAACGTTATACATTATAAGGTAATACTACACAACGTTATACGTCATAAGGTAATACTATGTAACGTTATACGTTAATACGTAATAGTATATAACGTTATACATTATAAGGTAATACTACACAACGTTATACGTCATAAGGTAATACTATATAACGTTATACGTTATTACGTAATAGTATATAACGTTATACGTTATTACGTAATAGTATATAACGTTATACGTTATTACGTAATAGTATATAACGTTATACGTTATTACTTAATCGTGTATTACGTTATACGTTATTACATAATCGTGTATAAAGTTATTAGTACGTAATAGAATATAACGTTATACGTTATACGTTATAAGGTAATATTACATAAAGTGATACGTTACACGTTACAAGGTAATATTAAATAACGTTACACGTTATAAGGAAACACTAAATAACGTTATGCGTCATAAGGTAATACTATATAACGTTATACGTTATTACGTAATAGTATATAACGTTATACGTTATACGTTATTACGTAATAGTATATAACGTTATACGTTATACGTTATTACGTAATAGTATATAACGTTATACGTTATTATTTAATCGTACATAACGTTATACGTTATTACGTAATAGTATATATCGCTACACGTTATTATGAAATAGTATATAACGTTATACGTTATTACTTAATCGTGTATAAAGTTATTAGTACGAAATAGTATATAACGTTATACGTTATACGTTATAAGGTAATATTACATAAAGTGATACGTTACACGTTACAAGGTAATATTAAATAACGTTACACGTTATAAGGAAACACTAAATAACGTTATGCGTCATAAGGTAATACTATGTAACGTTATACGTTATTACGTAATAGTATATAACGTTATGCGTCAGAAGGTAATACTATATAACGTTATACGTTATAACGTAATAGTATATAACGTTATACGTTATTACGTAATAGTATATAAAGTTATACGTTATTACGTAATAGTATATAACGTTATGCGTCATAAGGTAATACTATATAACGTTATACGTTATTACGTAATAGTATATAACGTTATACGTTATACGTTATTACGTAATAGTATATAATGTTATACGTTATACGTTATTACGTAATAGTATATAACGTTATACGTTATTACGTAATAGTATATAACGTTATACGTTATTACGTAATAGTATATAACGTTATACGTTATTACGTAATAGTATATAACGTTATACGTTATTACGTAATAGTATATAACGTTATACGTTATTACGTAATAGTATATAACGTTATACGTTATTACGTAATATTATATAACGTTATACGTTATTACGTAATAGTATATAACGTTATGCGTCATAAGGTAATACTATATAACGTTATACGTCATTACGTAATAGTATATAACGTTATACGTTATACGTTATTACGTAATAGTATATAACGTTATACGTTATACGTTATTACGTAATAGTATATAACGTTATACGTTATTATGTAATAGTATATAACGTTATACGTTATTACGTAATAGTATATAACGTTATACGTTATTACGTAATCGTATATAACGTTATACGTTATTACGTAATAGTATATAACGTTATACGATATTACTTAATCGTGTATTACGTTATACGTTATTACGTAATAGTATATAACGTTATACGTTATTACGTAATAGTATATAACGTTATGCGTGATAAGGTAATACTATATAACGTTATACGTTATTACGTAATAGTATATAACGTTATACGTTATTACGTAATCGTATATAACGTTATACGTTATTACTTAATAGTGTACAAGGTTTTAAGTTAGTACCGACTAGTATATAACGTTATAAGATATAACGTAATAGTATATAACGTTATACATTATAAGGTAATACTACACAACGTTATACGTCATAAGGTAATACTATGTAACGTTATACGTTATTACGTAATAGTATACAACGTTAAACGTTATTACATAATCGTGTATAAAGTTATTAGTACGTAATAGTATATAACGTTATACGTTATACGTTATAAGGTAATATTACATAAAGTGATACGTTACACGTTACAAGGTAATATTAAATAACGTTACACGTTATAAGGAAACACTAAATAACGTTATGCGTCATAAGGTAATACTATATAACGTTATACGTTATTACGTAATAGTATATAACGTTATACGTTATTACGTAATAGTATATAACGTTATACGTTATTACTTAATCGTGTATTACGTTATACGTTATTACGTAATAGTATATAACGTTATACGTTATTACGTAATGGTATATAACGTTATGCGTCATAAGGTAATACTATATAACGTTATACGTTATTACGTAATAGTATATAACGTTATACGTTATTACGTAATAGTGTATAACGTTATACGTTATTACGTAATAGTATATAACGTTATGCGTCATAAGGTAATACTATATAACGTTATACGTTATTACGTAATAGTATATAACGTTATACGTTATACGTTATTACGTAATAGTATATAACGTTATACGTTATACGTTATTACGTAATAGTATATAACGTTATACGTTATACGTTATTACGTAATAGTATATAACGTTATACGTTATTACGTAATAGTATATAACGTTATACGTTATTACGTAATAGTATATAACGTTATACCTTATTACGTAATAGTATATAACGTTATACGTTATTACGTAATACTATATAACGTTATACATTATTACGTAATAGCATATAACGTTATACGTTATTATTTAATAGTATATAACGTTATACGTTATTACGTAATAGTATATAACGTTATACGTTATTACATAATCGTGTATTACGTTATACGTTATTACGTAATAGTATATAACGTTATACGTTATTACGTAATGGTATATAACGTTATGCGTCATAAGGTAATACTATATAACGTTATACGTTATTACGTAATAGTATATAACGTTATACGTTATTACGTAATAGTATATAACGTTATACGTTATTACGTAATAGTATATAACGTTATACGTTATTACGTAATAGTATATAACGTTATACGTTATTACGTAATAGTATATAACGTTATACGTTATTACTTAATCGTGTATAAAGTTATTAGTACGTAATAGTATATAACGTTATACGTTATACGTTATAAGGTAATATTACATAAAGTGATACGTTACACGTTACAAGGTAATATTAAATAACGTTACACGTTATAAGGAAACACTAAATAACGTTATGCGTCATAAGGTAATACTATGTAACGTTATACGTTATTACGTAATAGTATATAACGTTATGCGTCAGAAGGTAATACTATATAACGTTATACGTTATAACGTAATAGTATATAACGTTATACGTTATTACGTAATATTATATAACGTTATACGTTATTACGTAATAGTATATAACGTTATGCGTCATAAGGTAATACTATATAACGTTATACGTCATTACGTAATAGTATATAACGTTATACGTTATACGTTATTACGTAATAGTATATAACGTTATACGTTATACGTTATTACGTAATAGTATATAACGTTATACGTTATACGTTATTACGTAATAGTATATAACGTTATACGTTATACGTTATTACGTAATAGTATATAACGTTATACGTTATTACGTAATAGTATATAACGTTATACGTTATACGTTATTACGTAATAGTATATAACGTTATACGTTATTACGTAATAGTATATAACGTTATACGTTATTACGTAATAGTATATAACGTTATACGTTATTACGTAATAGTATATAATGTTATACGTTATTACGTAATAGTATATAACGTTATACGTTATTACGTAATAGTATATAACGTTATACGATATTACTTAATCGTGTATTACGTTATACGTTATTACGTAATAGTATATAATGTTATACGTTATACGTTATTACGTAATAGTATATAACGTTATACGTTATTACTTAATCGTGTATAAAGTTATTAGTACGTAATAGTATATAACGTTATACGTTATACGTTATTACGTAATAGTATATAACGTTATACGTTATTACGTAATAGTATATAACGTTATACGTTATTACTTAATCGTGTATTACGTTATACGTTATTACGTAATAGTATATAACGTTATACGTTATTACGTAATGGTATATAACGTTATGCGTCATAAGGTAATACTATATAACGTTATACGTTATTACGTAATAGTATATAACGTTATACGTTATTACGTAATAGTATATAACGTTATACGTTATTACGTAATAGTATATAACGTTATACGTTATTACGTAATAGTATATAACGTTATACGTTATTACGTAATAGTATATAACGTTATACGTTATTACTTAATCGTGTATAAAGTTATTAGTACGTAATAGTATATAACGTTATACGTTATACGTTATAAGGTAATATTACATAAAGTGATACGTTACACGTTACAAGGTAATATTAAATAACGTTACACGTTATAAGGAAACACTAAATAACGTTATGCGTCATAAGGTAATACTATGTAACGTTATACGTTATTACGTAATAGTATATAACGTTATGCGTCAGAAGGTAATACTATATAACGTTATACGTTATAACGTAATAGTATATAACGTTATACGTTATTACGTAATATTATATAACGTTATACGTTATTACGTAATAGTATATAACGTTATGCGTCATAAGGTAATACTATATAACGTTATACGTTATTACGTAATAGTATATAACGTTATACGTTATACGTTATTACGTAATAGTATATAACGTTATACGTTATACGTTATTACGTAATAGTATATAACGTTATACGTTATACGTTATTACGTAATAGTATATAACGTTATACGTTATTACGTAATAGTATATAACGTTATACGTTATACGTTATTACGTAATAGTATATAACGTTATACGTTATTACGTAATAGTATATAACGTTATACGTTATTACGTAATAGTATATAACGTTATACGTTATTACGTAATAGTATATAACGTTATACGTTATTACGTAATAGTATATAACGTTATACGTTATTACGTAATAGTATATAACGTTATACGATATTACTTAATCGTGTATTACGTTATACGTTATTACGTAATAGTATATAACGTTATACGTTATTACGTAATAGTATATAACGTTATGCGTGATAAGGTAATACTATATAACGTTATACGTTATTACGTAATAGTATATAACGTTATACGTTATTACGTAATCGTATATAACGTTATACGTTATTACTTAATAGTGTACAAGGTTTTAAGTTAGTACCGAATAGTATATAACGTTATACGATATAACGTAATAGTATATAACGTTATACATTATAAGGTAATACTACAACACGTTATACGTCATAAGGTAATACTATGTAACGTTATTCGTTAATACGTAATAGTATATAACGTTATACGTTATACGTTATTACGTAATAGTATATAATGTTATACGTTATACGTTATTACGTAATAGTATATAACGTTATACGTTATTACTTAATCGTGTATAAAGTTATTAGTACGTAATAGTATATAACGTTATACGTTATACGTTATTACGTAATAGTATATAACGTTATACGTTATACGTTATTACGTAATAGTATATAACGTTATACGTTATTATTTAATCGTACATAACGTTATACGTTATTACGTAATAGTATATATCGCTACACGTTATTATGAAATAGTATATAACGTTATACGTTATTACTTAATCGTGTATAAAGTTATTAGTACGTAATAGTATATAACGTTATACGTTATACGTTATTACGTAATAGTATATAACGTTATACGTTATACGTTATTACGTAATAGTATATAACGTTATACGTTATAACGTAATAGTATATAACGTCATACGTTATTACGTAATAGTATATAAAGTTATACGTTATACGTTATTACGTAATAGCATATAACGTTATACGTTATTATTTAATAGTATATAACGTTATACGTTATTACGTAATAGTATATAACGTCATGCGTCATAAGGTAATACTATATAACGTTATACGTTATTTCGTAATAGTATATAACGTTATGCGTCATAAGGTAATACTATATAACGTTATACGTCATTACGTAATAGTATATAACGTTATACGTTATTCGTTATTACGTAATAGTATATAACGTTATACGTTATACGTTATTACATAATAGTATATAACGTTATACGTTATACGTTATTACATAATAGTATATAACGTTATACGTTATACGTTATAAGGTAATATTACATAAAGTGATACGTTACACGTTACAAGGTAATATTAAATAACGTTACACGTTATAAGGAAACACTAAATAACGTTATGCGTCATAAGGTAATACTATATAACGTTATACGTTATTACGTAATAGTATATAACGTTATACGTTATACGTTATTACGTAATAGTATATAACGTTATACGTTATACGTTATTACGTAATAGTATATAACGTTATACGTTATACGTTATTACGTAATAGTATATAACGTTATACGTTATTATTTAATCGTACATAACGTTATACGTTATTACGTAATAGTATATATCGCTACACGTTATTATGAAATAGTATATAACGTGATACGTTATTACTTAATCGTGTATAAAGTTATTAGTACGTAATAGTATATAACGTTATACGTTATACGTTATAAGGTAATATTACATAAAGTGATACGTTACACGTTACAAGGTAATATTAAATAACGTTACACGTTATAAGGAAACACTAAATAACGTTATGCGTCATAAGGTAATACTATGTAACGTTATACGTTATTACGTAATAGTATATAACGTTATGCGTCAGAAGGTAATACTATATAACGTTATACGTTATAACGTAATAGCATATAACGTTATACGTTATTACGTAATAGTATATAAAGTTATACGTTATACGTTATTACGTAATAGCATATAACGTTATACGTTATTATTTAATAGTATATAACGTTATACGTTATTACGTAATTGTATATAACGTTATACGTTATACGTCATTACTTAATAGTATATAACGTTATACGTTATTATGTAAGACTATATAACATTATACGTTATTACGTAATAGTATATAACGTTATACGTTATTATGAAATAGTATATAACGTTATACGTTATTACGTAATAGTATGTAACGTTATACGTTATTACGTAATAGTATATAACGTTATACGTTATTACGTAATAGTATATAACGTTATACGTTATTACGTAATAGTATATAACGTTATACGTTATTACGTAATAGTATATAACGTTATACGTTATTACTTAATCGTGTATTACGTTATACGTTATTACGTAATAGTATATAACGTTATACGTTATTACGTAATGGTATATAACGTTATGCGTCATAAGGTAATACTATATAACGTTATACGTTATTACGTAATAGTATATAACGATATACGTTATTACGTAATAGTATAGAACGTTATACGTTATTACGTAATAGTATATAACGTTATGCGTCAGAAGGTAATACTATATAACGTTATACGTTATAACGTAATAGTATATAACGTCATACGTTATTACGTAATAGTATATAAAGTTATACGTTATACGTTATTACGTAATAGCATATAACGTTATACGTTATTATTTAATAGTATATAACGTTATACGTTATTACGTAATAGTATATAACGTCATGCGTCATAAGGTAATACTATATAACGTTATACGTTATTTCGTAATAGTATATAACGTTATGCGTCATAAGGTAATACTATATAACGTTATACGTCATTACGTAATAGTATATAACGTTATACGTTATTCGTTATTACGTAATAGTATATAACGTTATACGTTATACGTTATTACATAATAGTATATAACGTTATACGTTATACGTTATTACATAATAGTATATAACGTTATACGTTATACGTTATAAGGTAATATTACATAAAGTGATACGTTACACGTTACAAGGTAATATTAAATAACGTTACACGTTATAAGGAAACACTAAATAACGTTATGCGTCATAAGGTAATACTATGTAACGTTATACGTTATTACGTAATAGTATATAACGTTATGCGTCAGAAGGTAATACTATATAACGTTATACGTTATAACGTAATAGTATATAACGTTATACGTTATTACGTAATAGTATATAAAGTTATACGTTATACGTTATTACGTAATAGCATATAACGTTATACGTTATTATTTAATAGTATGTAACGTTATACGTTATTACGTAATAGTATATAACGTCATGCGTCATAAGGTAATACTATATAACGTTATACGTTATATCGTAATAGTATATAACGTTATGCGTCAGAAGGTAATACTATATAACGTTATATGTTATAACGTAATAGTATATAACGTTATACGTTATACGTTATTACGTAATAGTATATAAAGTTATACGTTATACGTTATTACGTAATAGTATATAACGTTATACGTTATTACTTAATCGTGTATAAAGTTATTAGTACGTAATAGTATATAACGTTAGACGTTATTCGTTATAAGGTAATATTACATAACGTGATACGTTACACGTTATAAGGTAATATTAAATAACGTTACACGTTATAAGGAAATACTACATAACGTTATGAGTCATAAGGTAATACTATATATCGTTATACGTTATTACGTAATAGTATATAACGTTATACGTTATTACGTAATCGTATATAACGTTATACGTTATTACTTAATAGTGTACAAGGTTTTAAGTTAGTACCGACTAGTATATAACTTTATAAGATATAACGTAATAGTATATAACGTTATACATTATAAGGTAATACTACACAACGTTATACGTCATAAGGTAATACTATGTAACGATATACGTTATTACGTAATAGTATATAACGTTATACGTTATTACATAATCGTGTATAAAGTTATTAGTACGTAATAGTATATAACGTTATACGTTATACGTTATAAGGTAATATTACATAAAGTGATACGTTACACGTTACAAGGTAATATTAAATAACGTTACACGTTATAAGGAAACACTAAATAACGTTATGCGTCATAAGGTAATACTATATAACGTTATACGTTATTACGTAATAGTATATAACGTTATACGTTATACGTTATTACGTAATAGTATATAACGTTATACGTTATACGTTATTACGTAATAGTATATAACGTTATACGTTATACGTTATTACGTAATAGTATATAACGTTATACGTTATTATTTAATCGTACATAACGTTATACGTTATTACGTAATAGTATATATCGCTACACGTTATTATGAAATAGTATATAACGTGATACGTTATTACTTAATCGTGTATAAAGTTATTAGTACGTAATAGTATATAACGTTATACGTTATACGTTATAAGGTAATATTACATAAAGTGATACGTTACACGTTACAAGGTAATATTAAATAACGTTACACGTTATAAGGAAACACTAAATAACGTTATGCGTCATAAGGTAATACTATGTAACGTTATACGTTATTACGTAATAGTATATAACGTTATGCGTCAGAAGGTAATACTATATAACGTTATACGTTATAACGTAATAGCATATAACGTTATACGTTATTACGTAATAGTATATAAAGTTATACGTTATACGTTATTACGTAATAGCATATAACGTTATACGTTATTATTTAATAGTATATAACGTTATACGTTATTACGTAATTGTATATAACGCTATACGTTATACGTCATTACTTAATAGTATATAACGTTATACGTTATTATGTAAGACTATATAACATTATACGTTATTACGTAATAGTATATAACGTTATACGTTATTATGAAATAGTATATAACGTTATACGTTATTACGTAATAGTATGTAACGTTATACGTTATTACGTAATAGTATATAACGTTATACGTTATTACGTAATAGTATATAACGTTATACGTTATTACGTAATAGTATATAACGTTATACGTTATTACGTAATAGTATATAACGTTATACGTTATTACTTAATCGTGTATTACGTTATACGTTATTACGTAATAGTATATAACGTTATACGTTATTACGTAATGGTATATAACGTTATGCGTCATAAGGTAATACTATATAACGTTATACGTTATTACGTAATAGTATATAACGATATACGTTATTACGTAATAGTATAGAACGTTATACGTTATTACGTAATAGTATATAACGTTATGCGTCAGAAGGTAATACTATATAACGTTATACGTTATAACGTAATAGTATATAACGTCATACGTTATTACGTAATAGTATATAAAGTTATACGTTATACGTTATTACGTAATAGCATATAACGTTATACGTTATTATTTAATAGTATATAACGTTATACGTTATTACGTAATAGTATATAACGTCATGCGTCATAAGGTAATACTATATAACGTTATACGTTATTTCGTAATAGTATATAACGTTATGCGTCATAAGGTAATACTATATAACGTTATACGTCATTACGTAATAGTATATAACGTTATACGTTATTCGTTATTACGTAATAGTATATAACGTTATACGTTATACGTTATTACATAATAGTATATAACGTTATACGTTATACGTTATTACATAATAGTATATAACGTTATACGTTATACGTTATAAGGTAATATTACATAAAGTGATACGTTACACGTTACAAGGTAATATTAAATAACGTTACACGTTATAAGGAAACACTAAATAACGTTATGCGTCATAAGGTAATACTATGTAACGTTATACGTTATTACGTAATAGTATATAACGTTATGCGTCAGAAGGTAATACTATATAACGTTATACGTTATAACGTAATAGTATATAACGTTATACGTTATTACGTAATAGTATATAAAGTTATACGTTATACGTTATTACGTAATAGCATATAACGTTATACGTTATTATTTAATAGTATGTAACGTTATACGTTATTACGTAATAGTATATAACGTCATGCGTCATAAGGTAATACTATATAACGTTATACGTTATATCGTAATAGTATATAACGTTATGCGTCAGAAGGTAATACTATATAACGTTATATGTTATAACGTAATAGTATATAACGTTATACGTTATACGTTATTACGTAATAGTATATAAAGTTATACGTTATACGTTATTACGTAATAGTATATAACGTTATACGTTATTACTTAATCGTGTATAAAGTTATTAGTACGTAATAGTATATAACGTTAGACGTTATTCGTTATAAGGTAATATTACATAACGTGATACGTTACACGTTATAAGGTAATATTAAATAACGTTACACGTTATAAGGAAATACTACATAACGTTATGAGTCATAAGGTAATACTATATATCGTTATACGTTATTACGTAATAGTATATAACGTTATACGTTATTACGTAATCGTATATAACGTTATACGTTATTACTTAATAGTGTACAAGGTTTTAAGTTAGTACCGACTAGTATATAACGTTATAAGATATAACGTAATAGTATATAACGTTATACATTATAAGGTAATACTACACAACGTTATACGTCATAAGGTAATACTATGTAACGTTATACGTTATTACGTAATAGTATATAACGTTATACGTTATTACATAATCGTGTATAAAGTTATTAGTACGTAATAGTATATAACGTTATACGTTATACGTTATAAGGTAATATTACATAAAGTGATACGTTACACGTTACAAGGTAATATTAAATAACGTTACACGTTATAAGGAAACACTAAATAACGTTATGCGTCATAAGGTAATACTATATAACGTTATACGTTATTACGTAATAGTATATAACGTTATACGTTATACGTTATTACGTAATAGTATATAACGTTATACGTTATACGTTATTACGTAATAGTATATAACGTTATACGTTATACGTTATTACGTAATAGTATATAACGTTATACGTTATTATTTAATCGTACATAACGTTATACGTTATTACGTAATAGTATATATCGCTACACGTTATTATGAAATAGTATATAACGTGATACGTTATTACTTAATCGTGTATAAAGTTATTAGTACGTAATAGTATATAACGTTATACGTTATACGTTATAAGGTAATATTACATAAAGTGATACGTTACACGTTACAAGGTAATATTAAATAACGTTACACGTTATAAGGAAACACTAAATAACGTTATGCGTCATAAGGTAATACTATGTAACGTTATACGTTATTACGTAATAGTATATAACGTTATGCGTCAGAAGGTAATACTATATAACGTTATACGTTATAACGTAATAGCATATAACGTTATACGTTATTACGTAATAGTATATAAAGTTATACGTTATACGTTATTACGTAATAGCATATAACGTTATACGTTATTATTTAATAGTATATAACGTTATACGTTATTACGTAATTGTATATAACGCTATACGTTATACGTCATTACTTAATAGTATATAACGTTATACGTTATTATGTAAGACTATATAACATTATACGTTATTACGTAATAGTATATAACGTTATACGTTATTATGAAATAGTATATAACGTTATACGTTATTACGTAATAGTATGTAACGTTATACGTTATTACGTAATAGTATATAACGTTATACGTTATTACGTAATAGTATATAACGTTATACGTTATTACGTAATAGTATATAACGTTATACGTTATTACGTAATAGTATATAACGTTATACGTTATTACTTAATCGTGTATTACGTTATACGTTATTACGTAATAGTATATAACGTTATACGTTATTACGTAATGGTATATAACGTTATGCGTCATAAGGTAATACTATATAACGTTATACGTTATTACGTAATAGTATATAACGATATACGTCATTACGTAATAGTTTATAACGTTATACGTTATTACGTAATAGTATATAACGTTATACGTTATTACGTAATAGTATATAACGTTATACGTTATTACGTAATAGTATATAACGTTATGCGTCAGAAGGTAATACTATATAACGTTATATGTTATAACGTAATAGTATATAACGTTATACGTTATACGTTATTACTTAATAGTATATAAAGTTATACGTTATACGTTATTACGTAATAGTATATAACGTTATACGTTATACGTTATTACGTAATAGTGTATAACGTTATACGTTATTACGTAATAGTATATAACGTTATACGTTATACGTTATTACGTAATAGTATATAACGTTATACGTTATTATTTAATCGTACATAACGTTATACGTTATTACGTAATAGTATATATCGCTACACGTTATTATGAAATAGTATATAACGTGATACGTTATTACTTAATCGTGTATAAAGTTATTAGTACGTAATAGTATATAACGTTATACGTTATACGTTATAAGGTAATATTACATAAAGTGATACGTTACACGTTACAAGGTAATATTAAATAACGTTACACGTTATAAGGAAACACTAAATAACGTTATGCGTCATAAGGTAATACTATGTAACGTTATACGTTATTACGTAATAGTATATAACGTTATGCGTCAGAAGGTAATACTATATAACGTTATACGTTATAACGTAATAGCATATAACGTTATACGTTATTACGTAATAGTATATAAAGTTATACGTTATACGTTATTACGTAATAGCATATAACGTTATACGTTATTATTTAATAGTATATAACGTTATACGTTATTACGTAATTGTATATAACGCTATACGTTATACGTCATTACTTAATAGTATATAACGTTATACGTTATTATGTAAGACTATATAACATTATACGTTATTACGTAATAGTATATAACGTTATACGTTATTATGAAATAGTATATAACGTTATACGTTATTACGTAATAGTATGTAACGTTATACGTTATTACGTAATAGTATATAACGTTATACGTTATTACGTAATAGTATATAACGTTATACGTTATTACGTAATAGTATATAACGTTATACGTTATTACGTAATAGTATATAACGTTATACGTTATTACTTAATCGTGTATTACGTTATACGTTATTACGTAATAGTATATAACGTTATACGTTATTACGTAATGGTATATAACGTTATGCGTCATAAGGTAATACTATATAACGTTATACGTTATTACGTAATAGTATATAACGATATACGTTATTACGTAATAGTATAGAACGTTATACGTTATTACGTAATAGTATATAACGTTATACGTTATTACGTAATAGTATATAACGTTATACGTTATTACGTAATAGTATATAACGTTATGCGTCAGAAGGTAATACTATATAACGTTATATGTTATAACGTAATAGTATATAACGTTATACGTTATACGTTATTACTTAATAGTATATAAAGTTATACGTTATACGTTATTACGTAATAGTATATAACGTTATACGTTATACGTTATTACGTAATAGTGTTTAACGTTATACGTTATACGTTATTACGTAATAGTATATAACGTTATACGTTATTATGTAATAGTATATAACGTTATACGTTATTACGTAATAGTATATAACGTTATACGTTATTACGTAATAGTATATAACGTTATACGTTATTATGAAATAGTATATAACGTTATACGTTATTACGTAATAGTATATAACGTTATACGTTATTACGTAATATTATATAACGTTATACGTTATTACGTAATAGTATATAACGTTATGCGTCATGAGGTAATACTATATAACGTTATACGTCATTACGTAATAGTATATAACGTTATACGTTATACGTTATTACGTAATAGTATATAACGTTATACGTTATACGTTATTACGTAATAGTGTATAACGTTATACGTTATACGTTATTACGTAATAGTATATAACGTTATACGTTATTATGTAATAGTATATAACGTTATACGTTATTACGTAATAGTATATAACGTTATACGTTATTACGTAATAGTATATAACGTTATACGTTATTACGTAATAGTATATAACGTTATACGATATTACTTAATCGTGTATTACGTTATACGTTATTACGTAATAGTATATAACGTTAAACGTTATTACGTAATAGTATATAACGTTATGCGTGATAAGGTAATACTATATAACGTTATACGTTATTACGTAATAGTATATAACGTTATACGTTATTACGTAATCGTATATAACGTTATACGTTATTACGTAATAGTATATAACGTTATACGTTATTATGCAATAGTATATAACGTTATACGTTATTACGTAATAGTATATAACGTTATACGTTATTACGTAATAGTATATAACGTTATACGTTATTACGTAATAGTATATAACGTTATACGTTATTACGTAATAGTATATAACGTTATACGTTATTACGTAATAGTATATAACGTTATACGATATTACTTAATCGTGTATTACGTTATACGTTATTACGTAATAGTATATAACGTTATACGTTATTACGTAATAGTATATGACGTTATGCGTGATAAGGTAATACTATATAACGTTATACGTTATTACGTAATAGTATATAACGTTATACGTTATTACGTAATCGTATATAACGTTATACGTTATTACTTAATAGTGTACAAGGTTTTAAGTTAGTACCGACTAGTATATAACGTTATAAGATATAACGTAATAGTATATAACGTTATACATTATAAGGTAATACTACACAACGTTATACGTCATAAGGTAATACTATATAACGTTATACGTCATTACGTAATAGTATATAACGTTATACGTTATTACGTAATAGTATATAACGTTATACGTTATTACTTAATCGTGTATTACGTTATACGTTATTACGTAATAGTATATATCGTTATACGTTATTACGTAATAGTATATAACGTTATGCGTCATAAGGTAATACTATATAACGTTATACGTTATTACGTAATAGTATATAACGTTATACGTTATTACGTAATATTATATAACGTTATACGTTATTACGTAATAGTATATAACGTTATGCGTCATGAGGTAATACTATATAACGTTATACGTCATTACGTAATAGTATATAACGTTATACGTTATACGTTATTACGTAATAGTATATAACGTTATACGTTATACGTTATTACGTAATAGTATATAACGTTATACGTTATACGTTATTACGTAATAGTATATAACGTTATACGTTATTATGTAATAGTATATAACGTTATACGTTATTACGTAATAGTATATAACGTTATACGTTATTACGTAATAGTATATAACGTTATACGTTATTACGTAATAGTATATAACGTTAAACGTTATTACGTAATAGTATATAACGTTATGCGTGATAAGGTAATACTATATAACGTTATACGTTATTACGTAATAGTATATAACGTTATACGTTATTACGTAATCGTATATAACGTTATACGTTTTTACTTAATAGTGTACAAAGTTTTAAGTTAGTACCGAATAGTATATAACGTTATACGATATAACGTAATAGTATATAACGTTATACATTATAAGGTAATACTACACAACGTTATACGTCATAAGGTAATACTATGTAACGTTATACGTTAATACGTAATAGTATATAACGTTATACGTTATTACGTAATAGTATATAACGTTATACGTTATTATGAAATAGTATATAACGTTATACGTTATTACGTAATAGTATATAACGTTATACGTTATTACGTAATATTATATAACGTTATACGTTATGACGTAATACTATATAACGTTATACGTCATTACGTAATAGTATATAACGTTATACGTTATTACGTAATAGTATATAACGTTATACGTTATTACTTAATCGTGTATTACGTTATACGTTATTACGTAATAGTATATATCGTTATACGTTATTACGTAATAGTATATAACGTTATGCGTCATAAGGTAATACTATATAACGTTATACGTTATTACGTAATAGTATATAACGTTATACGTTATTACGTAATATTATATAACGTTATACGTTATTACGTAATAGTATATAACGTTATGCGTCATGAGGTAATACTATATAACGTTATACGTCATTACGTAATAGTATATAACGTTATACGTTATACGTTATTACGTAATAGTATATAACGTTATACGTTATACGTTATTACGTAATAGTATATAACGTTATACGTTATACGTTATTACGTAATAGTATATAACGTTATACGTTATTATGTAATAGTATATAACGTTATACGTTATTACGTAATAGTATATAACGTTATACGTTATTACGTAATAGTATATAACGTTATACGTTATTACGTAATAGTATATAACGTTAAACGTTATTACGTAATAGTATATAACGTTATGCGTGATAAGGTAATACTATATAACGTTATACGTTATTACGTAATAGTATATAACGTTATACGTTATTACGTAATCGTATATAACGTTATACGTTTTTACTTAATAGTGTACAAAGTTTTAAGTTAGTACCGAATAGTATATAACGTTATACGATATAACGTAATAGTATATAACGTTATACATTATAAGGTAATACTACACAACGTTATACGTCATAAGGTAATACTATGTAACGTTATACGTTAATACGTAATAGTATATAACGTTATACGTTATTACGTAATAGTATATAACGTTATACGTTATTATGAAATAGTATATAACGTTATACGTTATTACGTAATAGTATATAACGTTATACGTTATTACGTAATATTATATAACGTTATACGTTATGACGTAATAGTATATAACGTTATGCGTCATAAGGTAATACTATATAACGTTATACGTCATTACGTAATAGTATATAACGTTATACGTTATACGTTATTACGTAATAGTATATAATGTTATACGTTATACATTATTACGTAATATTATATAACGTTATACGTTATTACGTAATAGTATATAACGTTATGCGTCATGAGGTAATACTATATAACGTTATACGTCATTACGTAATAGTATATAACGTTATACATTATAAGGTAATACTACACAACGTTATACGTCATAAGGTAATACTATGTAACTTTATACGTTAATACGTAATAGTATATAACGTTACACGTTATTACGTAATAGTATATAACGTTATACGTTATTATGAAATAGTATATAACGTTATACGTTATTACGTAATAGTATATAACGTTATACGTTATACGTTATTACGTAATAGTATATAACGTTATACGTTATTACGTAATAGTATATAACGTTATACGTTATTACGTAATAGTATATAACGTTATACGTTATTACGTAATAGTATATAACGTTATACGTTATTACTTAATCGTGTATTACGTTATACGTTATTACGTAATAGTATATATCGTTATACGTTATTACGTAATGGTATATAACGTTATGCGTCATAAGGTAATACTATATAACGTTATACGTTATTACGTAATAGTATATAACGTTATACGTTATTACGTAATAGTATATAACGTTATACGTTATTACGTAATAGTATATAACGTTATACGTTATTACGTAATAGTATATAACGTTATACGTTATTACGTAATAGTATATAACGTTATACGTTATTACGTAATAGTATATAACGTTATACGTTATTACGTAATAGTATATAACGTTATACGTTATTACGTAATAGTATATAACGTTATACGTTATTACGTAATAGTATATAACGTTATACGTTATTACGTAATAGTATATAACGTTATACGTTATTACGTAATAGCATATAACGTTATACGTTATTATTTAATAGTATATAACGTTATACGTTATTACGTAATAGTATATAACGTTATACGATATTACTTAATCGTGTATTACGTTATACGTTATTACGTAATAGTATATAACGTTATACGTTATTACGTAATAGTATATGACGTTATGCGTGATAAGGTAATACTATATAACGTTATACGTTATTACGTAATAGTATATAACGTTATACGTTATACGTTATTACGTAATAGTATATAACGTTATACGTTATTACGTAATAGCATATAACGTTATACGTTATTATTTAATAGTATATAACGTTATACGTTATTACGTAATAGTATATAACGTTATACGTTATTACGTAATAGTATATAACGTTATACGTTATTACGTAATAGTATATAACGTTATACGTTATTACGTAATAGTATATAACGTTATACGTTATTACGTAATAGTATATAACGTTATACATTATTACGTAATAGCATATAACGTTATACGTTATTATTTAATAGTATATAACGTTATACGTTATTACGTAATAGTATATAACGTTATACGATATTACTTAATCGTGTATTACGTTATACGTTATTACGTAATAGTATATAACGTTATACGTTATTACGTAATAGTATATGACGTTATGCGTGATAAGGTAATACTATATAACGTTATACGTTATTACGTAATAGTATATAACGTTATACGTTATTACGTAATCGTATATAACGTTATACGTTATTACTTAATAGTGTACAATGTTTTAAGTTAGTACAGAATAGTATATAACGTTATACGATATAACGTAATAGTATATAACGTTATACATTATAAGGTAATACTACACAACGTTATACGTCATAAGGTAATACTATGTAACGTTATACGTTAATACGTAATAGTATATAACGTTACACGTTATTACGTAATAGTATATAACGTTATACGTTATTATGAAATAGTATATAACGTTATACGTTATTACGTAATAGTATATAACGTTATACGTTATTACGTAATATTATATAACGTTATACGTTATTACGTAATAGTATATAACGTTATGCGTCATAAGGTAATACTATATAACGTTATACGTCATTACGTAATAGTATATAACGTTATACGTTATACGTTATTACGTAATAGTATATAACGTTATACGTTATACGTTATTACGTAATAGTATATAACGTTATACGTTATTACGTAATAGTATATAACGTTATGCGTCATAAGGTAATACTATATAACGTTATACGTTATTACGTAATAGTATATAACGTTATACGTTATTACGTAATAGTATATAACGTTATACGTTATTACGTAATAGTATATAACGTTATACGTTATTACGTAATAGTATATAACGTTATACGTTATTACGTAATAGTATATAACGTTATACGTTATTACGTAATAGTATATAACGTTATGCGTCATAAGGTAATACTATATAACGTTATACGTTATTACGTAATAGTATATAACGTTATACGTTATACGTTATTACGTAATAGTATATAACGTTATACGTTATACGTTATTACGTAATAGTATATAACGTTATACGTTATTACGTAATAGTATATAACGTTATACGTTATTACGTAATAGTATATAACGTTATACGTTATTACGTAATAGTATATAACGTTATACGTTATTACGTAATAGTATATAACGTTATACATTATTACGTAATAGCATATAACGTTATACGTTATTATTTAATAGTATATAACGTTATACGTTATTACGTAATAGTATATAACGTTATACGTTATTACTTAATCGTGTATTACGTTATACGTTATTACGTAATAGTATATAACGTTATACGTTATTACGTAATGGTATATAACGTTATACGTTATTACGTAATCGTATATAACGTTATACGTTATTACGTAATAGTATATAACGTTATACGATATTACTTAATCGTGTATTACGTTATACGTTATTACGTAATAGTATATAACGTTATACGTTATTACGTAATAGTATATAACGTTATGCGTGATAAGGTAATACTATATAACGTTATACGTTATTACGTAATAGTATATAACGTTATACGTTATTACGTAATCGTATATAACGTTATACGTTATTACTTAATAGTGTACAAGGTTTTAAGTTAGTACCGACTAGTATATAACGTTATAAGATATAACGTAATAGTATATAACGTTATACATTATAAGGTAATACTACACAACGTTATACGTCATAAGGTAATACTATGTAACGTTATACGTTATTACGTAATAGTATATAACGTTAAACGTTATTACATAATCGTGTATAAAGTTATTAGTACGTAATAGTATATAACGTTATACGTTATACGTTATAAGGTAATATTACATAAAGTGATACGTTACACGTTACAAGGTAATATTAAATAACGTTACACGTTATAAGGAAACACTAAATAACGTTATGCGTCATAAGGTAATACTATATAACGTTATACGTTATTACGTAATAGTATATAACGTTATACGTTATTACGTAATAGTATATAACGTTATACGTTATTACTTAATCGTGTATTACGTTATACGTTATTACGTAATAGTATATAACGTTATACGTTATTACGTAATGGTATATAACGTTATGCGTCATAAGGTAATACTATATAACGTTATACGTTATTACGTAATAGTATATAACGTTATACGTTATTACGTAATAACGTATAACGTTATACGTTATTACGTAATAGTATATAACGTTATGCGTCATAAGGTAATACTATATAACGTTATACGTTATTACGTAATAGTATATAACGTTATACGTTATACGTTATTACGTAATAGTATATAACGTTATACGTTATACGTTATTACGTAATAGTATATAACGTTATACGTTATACGTTATTACGTAATAGTATATAACGTTATACGTTATTACGTAATAGTATATAACGTTATACGTTATTACGTAATAGTATATAACGTTATACGTTATTACGTAATAGTATATAACGTTATACGTTATTACGTAATAGTATATAACGTTATACATTATTACGTAATAGCATATAACGTTATACGTTATTATTTAATAGTATATAACGTTATACGTTATTACGTAATAGTATATAACGTTATACGTTATTACTTAATCGTGTATTACGTTATACGTTATTACGTAATAGTATATAACGTTATACGTTATTACGTAATGGTATATAACGTTATGCGTCATAAGGTAATACTATATAACGTTATACGTTATTACGTAATAGTATATAACGTTATACGTTATTACGTAATAGTATATAACGTTATACGTTATTACGTAATAGTATATAACGTTATACGTTATTACGTAATAGTATATAACGTTATACGTTATTACGTAATAGTATATAACGTTATACGTTATTACTTAATCGTGTATAAAGTTATTAGTACGTAATAGTATATAACGTTATACGTTATACGTTATAAGGTAATATTACATAAAGTGATACGTTACACGTTACAAGGTAATATTAAATAACGTTACACGTTATAAGGAAACACTAAATAACGTTATGCGTCATAAGGTAATACTATGTAACGTTATACGTTATTACGTAATAGTATATAACGTTATACGTTATAAGGTAATACTATATTACGTTTTACGTCATAACGTAATAGCGTATAAGGTTATACGTTAGTTCGTAATAGTATATAACGTTATACGTTATTATTTAATAGTATATAACGTTATACGTTATTACGTAATTGTATATAACGTTATACGTTATACGCCATTACGTAATAGTATATAACGTTATACGTTATTATGTAAGACTATATCACATTATACGTTATTACGTAATAGTATATAACGTTATACGTTATTATGAAATAGTATATAACGTTATACGTTATTACGTAATAGTATGTAACGTTATACGTTATTACGTAATAGTATATAACGTTATACGTTATTACGTAATAGTATATAACGTTATACGTTATTACGTAATAGTATATAACGTTATACGTTATTACGTAATAGTATATAACGTTATACGTTATTACTTAATCGTGTATTACGTTATACGTTATTACGTAATAGTATATAACGTTATACGTTATTACGTAATGGTATATAACGTTATGCGTCATAAGGTAATACTATATAACGTTATACGTTATTACGTAATAGTATATAACGTTATACGTTATTACGTAATAGTATATAACGTTATACGTTATTACGTAATAGTATATAACGTTATACGTCATAAGGTAATACTATATAACGTTATACGTTATTACGTAATAGTATACAACGTTGTACGTTATTACGTAATAGTATATAATGTTATACGTTATACGTTATCAGGTTATACTAAATAACGTTTTACGTTAGAACGTAATAGTATATAACGTTATACGTTATTACGTAATAGTATATAACGTTATACGTTATTACGTAATAGTATATAACGTTATACGTTATTACGTAATAGTATATAACGTTATACGTTATTACGTAATAGTATATAACGTTATACGTTATTACGTAATATTATATAACGTTATACGTTATTACGTAATAGTATATAACGTTATGCGTCATAAGGTAATACTATATAACGTTATACGTCATTACGTAATAGTATATAACGTTATACGTTATACGTTATTACGTAATAGTATATAACGTTATATGTTATTATGTAATAGTATATAACGTTATACGTTATTACGTAATAGTATATAACGTTATACGTTATTACGTAATAGTATATAACGTTATACGTTATTACGTAATAGTATATAACGTTATACGATATTACTTAATCGTGTATTACGTTATACGTTATTACGTAATAGTATATAACGTTATACGTTATTACGTAATAGTATATAACGTTATGCGTGATAAGGTAATACTATATAACGTTATACGTTATTACGTAATAGTATATAACGTTATACGTTATTACGTAATCGTATATAACGTTATACGTTATTACTTAATAGTGTACAAGGTTTTAAGTTAGTACCGACTAGTATATAACGTTATAAGATATAACGTAATAGTATATAACGTTATACATTATAAGGTAATACTACACAACGTTATACGTCATAAGGTAATACTATGTAACGTTATACGTTATTACGTAATAGTATATAACGTTAAACGTTATTACATAATCGTGTATAAAGTTATTAGTACGTAATAGTATATAACGTTATACGTTATACGTTATAAGGTAATATTACATAAAGTGATACGTTACACGTTACAAGGTAATATTAAATAACGTTACACGTTATAAGGAAACACTAAATAACGTTATGCGTCATAAGGTAATACTATATAACGTTATACGTTATTACGTAATAGTATATAACGTTATACGTTATTACGTAATAGTATATAACGTTATACGTTATACGTTATTACGTAATAGTATATAACGTTATACGTTATTACGTAATAGTATATAACGTTATACGTTATTACGTAATAGTATATAACGTTATACGTTATTACGTAATAGTATATAACGTTATACATTATTACGTAATAGCATATAACGTTATACGTTATTATTTAATAGTATATAACGTTATACGTTATTACGTAATAGTATATAACGTTATACGTTATTACGAGGGTGAATCAAATATAAACGAGACTTTTGTTTCTGAGCGCGTAAATTTAAAGGGAGCGAGCGGCCGCTTCTAGTGTGCATTGGTTGGGATGTCAGGAGTGGGGAGAGCAGGCCGTTGTCCAGTTCAGACACGTTTGGCGGTAGTATTCAAGATGTCAGAGCAACAAGTACACCTCTCAGTTGCGCAACGCATTATTATTAAATTTCTCACACATGAAGGCGTCAAACCAATAGAAATTCTGCAAAGATTGACTGCACAGTTCGGGGATCAGACACTGTCAAGGGCTCGCGTGTTTGCCTGGCATAAGAAGTTCAAGGAAGGACGTGAACTGGTTGAAAATGTGGAACATGATCGTCGTCCTCGAACCAGCATTACGGAGGAGAACATTCGCACGATTCGTGAACTTCTTGAAAGAGATCGGCGTTTGACACTTTCTGAAATGACAGCACAGGTTGGAATAAGTTATGGGAGCTGTCAAACAATCGTCACAAAGGACCTAGGGTTCCGTAAAGTGTGCGCCAGATGGGTCCCTCGCCTTTTGACAGCAGAACAGAAGTTGAGACGTTTCCAAGTGTGTCAGGAGCTTTCAGCACGGTTTTCGGAAGAAGGGGATACATTTTTGAATCGAATAGTCACCTGCGATGAAACTTGGGTTCATCATTACACACCCGAATCGAAACAAGCCAGTATGGAGTGGCGGAGGAAGGAGGAGGCAGCCCCTGTGAAAGCCAAGACGCGGTTGTCAGCTGGGAAGGTGCTGGCAACTGTTTTTTTCGACCGGCGTGGCGTTTTGCACATTGATTTTTTGCATGAGCGTCGCACAATAAATGCTGCTTATTACTGTGAGCTTTTGAGGGAGGCAAAGGTTGCTTATCGTTCGAAAAGGCGTAACCAACCGATTCGAGACGTCATTCTCCTCCACGACAACGCCAGGCCTCATACAGCAGCTCTAACCTGCACAACATTAGAGGAAATAAGGTGGACTCCACTTGATCATCCTCCCTACAGTCCTGACCTATCGCCCTGCGATTTCCATCTCTTCGGACCGCTTAAAGAAGCACTAGGAGGACAACGATTCCAAGACGACGCGGCGGTGGAGGCCTTTGTGCGCAATTGGCTTCTGACACAGCACTCTTCTTTTTACGATGCTGGGATCAAAAATCTCCCAATCCGCTGGGAAAAATGCATTTCCAAAGCAGGAGACTATGTTGAAAAATAATATGTGCTTGGCTATGTTATTTCACTGAATAAAATTATTTTAAAAATAAAGTCTCGTTTATATTTGATTCGCCTAATACTTAATCGTGTATTACGTTATACGTTATTATGTAATAGTATATAACGTTATACGTTATTACGTAATGGTATATAACGTTATGCGTCATAAGGTAATACTATATAACGTTATACGTTATTACGTAATAGTATATAACGTTATACGTTATTACGTAATAGTATATAACGTTATACGTTATTACGTAATAGTATATAACGTTATACGTTATTACGTAATAGTATATAACGTTATACGTTATTACGTAATAGTATATAACGTTATACGTTATTACGTAATAGTATATAACGTTATACGTTATTACGTAATAGTATATAACGTTATACGTTATTACTTAATCGTGTATAAAGTTATTAGTACGTAATAGTATATAACGTTATACGTTATACGTTATAAGGTAATATTACATAAAGTGATACGTTACACGTTACAAGGTAATATTAAATAACGTTACACGTTATAAGGAAACACTAAATAACGTTATGCGTCATAAGGTAATACTATGTAACGTTATACGTTATTACGTAATAGTATATAACGTTATACGTTATAAGGTAATACTATATTACGTTTTACGTCATAACGTAATAGCGTATAAGGTTATACGTTAGTGCGTAATAGTATATAACGTTATACGTTATTATTTAATAGTATATAACGTTATACGTTATTACGTAATTGTATATAACGTTATACGTTATACGCCATTACGTAATAGTATATAACGTTATACGTTATTATGTAAGACTATATCACATTATACGTTATTACGTAATAGTATATAACGTTATACGTTATTATGAAATAGTATATAACGTTATACGTTATTACGTAATAGTATGTAACGTTATACGTTATTACGTAATAGTATATAACGTTATACGTTATTACGTAATAGTATATAACGTTATACGTTATTACGTAATAGTATATAACGTTATACGTTATTACGTAATAGTATATAACGTTATACGTTATTACTTAATCGTGTATTACGTTATACGTTATTACGTAATAGTATATAACGTTATACGTTATTACGTAATGGTATATAACGTTATGCGTCATAAGGTAATACTATATAACGTTATACGTTATTACGTAATAGTATATAACGTTATACGTTATTACGTAATAGTATATAACGTTATACGTTATTACGTAATAGTATATAACGTTTTACGTCATAACGTAATACTATATAACGTTATACGTTATTACGTAATAGTATATAACGTTATACGTTATACGTTATTACGTAATAGTATATAATGTTATACGTTATACGTTATAAGGTAATACTACATAACGTTTTACGTTAGAACGTAATAGTATATAACGTTATACGTTATTACGTAATAGTATATAACGTTATACGTTATTACGTAATAGTATATAACGTTATACGTTATTACGTAATAGTATATAACGTTATACGTTATTACGTAATAGTATATAACGTTATACGTTATTACGTAATATTATATAACGTTATACGTTATTACGTAATAGTATATAACGTTATGCGTCATAAGGTAATACTATATAACGTTATACGTCATTACGTAATAGTATATAACGTTATACGTTATACGTTATTACGTAATAGTATATAACGTTATATGTTATTATGTAATAGTATATAACGTTATACGTTATTACGTAATAGTATATAACGTTATACGTTATTACGTAATCGTATATAACGTTATACGTTATTACGTAATAGTATATAACGTTATACGATATTACTTAATCGTGTATTACGTTATACGTTATTACGTAATAGTATATAACGTTATACGTTATTACGTAATAGTATATAACGTTATGCGTGATAAGGTAATACTATATAACGTTATACGTTATTACGTAATAGTATATAACGTTATACGTTATTACGTAATCGTATATAACGTTATACGTTATTACTTAATAGTGTACAAGGTTTTAAGTTAGTACCGACTAGTATATAACGTTATAAGATATAACGTAATAGTATATAACGTTATACATTATAAGGTAATACTACACAACGTTATACGTCATAAGGTAATACTATGTAACGTTATACGTTATTACGTAATAGTATATAACGTTAAACGTTATTACATAATCGTGTATAAAGTTATTAGTACGTAATAGTATATAACGTTATACGTTATACGTTATGAGGTAATATTACATAAAGTGATACGTTACACGTTACAAGGTAATATTAAATAACGTTACACGTTATAAGGAAACACTAAATAACGTTATGCGTCATAAGGTAATACTATATAACGTTATACGTTATTACGTAATAGTATATAACGTTATACGTTATTACGTAATAGTATATAACGTTATACGTTATTACTTAATCGTGTATTACGTTATACGTTATTACGTAATAGTATATAACGTTATACGTTATTACGTAATGGTATATAACGTTATGCGTCATAAGGTAATACTATATAACGTTATACGTTATTACGTAATAGTATATAACGTTATACGTTATTACGTAATAGTGTATAACGTTATACGTTATTACGTAATAGTATATAACGTTATGCGTCATAAGGTAATACTATATAACGTTATACGTTATTACGTAATAGTATATAACGTTATACGTTATACGTTATTACGTAATAGTATATAACGTTATACGTTATACGTTATTACGTAATAGTATATAACGTTATACGTTATACGTTATTACGTAATAGTATATAACGTTATACGTTATTACGTAATAGTATATAACGTTATACGTTATTACGTAATAGTATATAACGTTATACGTTATTACGTAATAGTATATAACGTTATACGTTATTATGTAATAGTATATAACGTTATACGTTATTACGTAATAGCATATAACGTTATACGTTATTATTTAATAGTATATAACGTTATACGTTATTACGTAATAGTATATAACGTTATACTTTATTACTTAATCGTGTATTACGTTATACGTTATTACGTAATAGTATATAACGTTATACGTTATTACGTAATGGTATATAACGTTATGCGTCATAAGGTAATACTATATAACGTTATACGTTATTACGTAATAGTATATAACGTTATACGTTATTACGTAATAGTATATAACGTTATACGTTATTACGTAATAGTATATAACGTTATACGTTATTACGTAATAGTATATAACGTTATACGTTATTACGTAATAGTATATAACGTTATACGTTATTACTTAATCGTGTATAAAGTTATTAGTACGTAATAGTATATAACGTTATACGTTATACGTTATAAGGTAATATTACATAAAGTGATACGTTACACGTTACAAGGTAATATTAAATAACGTTACACGTTATAAGGAAACACTAAATAACGTTATGCGTCATAAGGTAATACTATGTAACGTTATACGTTATTACGTAATAGTATATAACGTTATGCGTCAGAAGGTAATACTATATAACGTTATACGTTATAACGTAATAGTATATAACGTTATACGTTATACGTTATTACGTAATTGTATATAACGCTATACGTTATACGTCATTACTTAATAGTATATAACGTTATACGTTATTATGTAAGACTATATAACATTATACGTTATTACGTAATAGTATATAACGTTATACGTTATTATGAAATAGTATATAACGTTATGCGTCATAAGGTAATACTATATAACGTTATACGTCATTACGTAATAGTATATAACGTTATACGTTATACGTTATTACGTAATAGTATATAACGTTATACGTTATACGTTATTACGTAATTGTATATAACGCTATACGTTATACGTCATTACTTAATAGTATATAACGTTATACGTTATTATGTAAGACTATATAACATTATACGTTATTACGTAATAGTATATAACGTTATACGTTATTATGAAATAGTATATAACGTTATACGTTATTACGTAATAGTATGTAACGTTATACGTTATTACGTAATAGTATATAACGTTATACGTTATTACGTAATAGTATATAACGTTATACGTTATTACGTAATAGTATATAACGATATACGTTATTTCGTAATAGTATATAACGTTATACGTTATTACGTAATAGTATATAACGTTATACGTTATTACGTAATAGTATATAACGTTATACGTTATTACGTAATAGTATATAACGTTATGCGTCAGAAGGTAATACTATATAACGTTATATGTTATAACGTAATAGTATATAACGTTATACGTTATACGTTATTACTTAATAGTATATAAAGTTATACGTTATACGTTATTACGTAATAGTATATAACGTTATACGTTATACGTTATTACGTAATAGTGTATAACGTTATACGTTATACGTTATTACGTAATAGTATATAACGTTATACGTTATACGTTATTACGTAATAGTATATAACGTTATACGTTATTATTTAATCGTACATAACGTTATACGTTATTACGTAATAGTATATATCGCTACACGTTATTATAAAATAGTATATAACGTGATACGTTATTACTTAATCGTGTATAAAGTTATTAGTACGTAATAGTATATAACGTTATACGTTATACGTTATAAGGTAATATTACATAAAGTGATACGTTACACGTTACAAGGTAATATTAAATAACGTTACACGTTATAAGGAAACACTAAATAACGTTATGCGTCATAAGGTAATACTATGTAACGTTATACGTTATTACGTAATAGTATATAACGTTATACGTTATTACGTAATAGTATATAACGTTATACGTAATTACGTAATAGTATATAACGTTATACGTTATTATGTAATAGTATATAACGTTATACGTTATTACGTAATAGCATATAACGTTATACGTTATTATTTAATAGTATATAACGTTATACGTTATTACGTAATAGTATATAACGTTATACTTTATTACTTAATCGTGTATTACGTTATACGTTATTACGTAATAGTATATAACGTTATACGTTATTACGTAATGGTATATAACGTTATGCGTCATAAGGTAATACTATATAACGTTATACGTTATTACGTAATAGTATATAACGTTATACGTTATTACGTAATAGTATATAACGTTATACGTTATTACGTAATAGTATATAACGTTATACGTTATTACGTAATAGTATATAACGTTATACGTTATTACGTAATAGTATATAACGTTATACGTTATTACTTAATCGTGTATAAAGTTATTAGTACGTAATAGTATATAACGTTATACGTTATACGTTATAAGGTAATATTACATAAAGTGATACGTTACACGTTACAAGGTAATATTAAATAACGTTACACGTTATAAGGAAACACTAAATAACGTTATGCGTCATAAGGTAATACTATGTAACGTTATACGTTATTACGTAATAGTATATAACGTTATGCGTCAGAAGGTAATACTATATAACGTTATACGTTATAACGTAATAGTATATAACGTTATACGTTATTACGTAATATTATATAACGTTATACGTTATTACGTAATAGTATATAACGTTATGCGTCATAAGGTAATACTATATAACGTTATACGTCATTACGTAATAGTATATAACGTTATACGTTATACGTTATTACGTAATAGTATATAACGTTATACGTTATACGTTATTACGTAATTGTATATAACGCTATACGTTATACGTCATTACTTAATAGTATATAACGTTATACGTTATTATGTAAGACTATATAACATTATACGTTATTACGTAATAGTATATAACGTTATACGTTATTATGAAATAGTATATAACGTTATACGTTATTACGTAATAGTATGTAACGTTATACGTTATTACGTAATAGTATATAACGTTATACGTTATTACGTAATAGTATATAACGTTATACGTTATTACGTAATAGTATATAACGATATACGTTATTTCGTAATAGTATATAACGTTATACGTTATTACGTAATAGTATATAACGTTATACGTTATTACGTAATAGTATATAACGTTATACGTTATTACGTAATAGTATATAACGTTATGCGTCAGAAGGTAATACTATATAACGTTATATGTTATAACGTAATAGTATATAACGTTATACGTTATACGTTATTACTTAATAGTATATAAAGTTATACGTTATACGTTATTACGTAATAGTATATAACGTTATACGTTATACGTTATTACGTAATAGTGTATAACGTTATACGTTATACGTTATTACGTAATAGTATATAACGTTATACGTTATACGTTATTACGTAATAGTATATAACGTTATACGTTATTATTTAATCGTACATAACGTTATACGTTATTACGTAATAGTATATATCGCTACACGTTATTATAAAATAGTATATAACGTGATACGTTATTACTTAATCGTGTATAAAGTTATTAGTACGTAATAGTATATAACGTTATACGTTATACGTTATAAGGTAATATTACATAAAGTGATACGTTACACGTTACAAGGTAATATTAAATAACGTTACACGTTATAAGGAAACACTAAATAACGTTATGCGTCATAAGGTAATACTATGTAACGTTATACGTTATTACGTAATAGTATATAACGTTATGCGTCAGAAGGTAATACTATATAACGTTATACGTTATAACGTAATAGCATATAACGTTATACGTTATTACGTAATAGTATATAAAGTTATACGTTATACGTTATTACGTAATAGCATATAACGTTATACGTTATTATTTAATAGTATATAACGTTATACGTTATTACGTAATTGTATATAACGCTATACGTTATACGTCATTACTTAATAGTATATAACGTTATACGTTATTATGTAAGACTATATAACATTATACGTTATTACGTAATAGTATATAACGTTATACGTTATTATGAAATAGTATATAACGTTATACGTTATTACGTAATAGTATGTAACGTTATACGATTTTACGTAATAGTATAGATCGTTATACGTTATTACGTAATAGTATATAACGTTATACGTTATTACGTAATAGTATATAACGTTATACGTTATTACGTAATAGTATATAACGATATACGTTATTACTTAATCGTGTATTACGTTATACGTTATTACGTAATAGTATATAACGTTATACGTTATTACGTAATGGTATATAACGTTATGCGTCATAAGGTAATACTATATAACGTTATACGTTATTACGTAATAGTATATAACGATATACGTTATTACGTAATAGTATATAACGTTATACGTTATTACGTAATAGTATATAACGTTATACGTTATTACGTAATAGTATATAACGTTATACGTTATTACGTAATAGTATATAACGTTATGCGTCAGAAGGTAATACTATATAACGTTATATGTTATAACGTAATAGTATATAACGTTATACGTTATACGTTATTACTTAATAGTATATAAAGTTATACGTTATACGTTATTACGTAATAGTGTATAACGTTATACGTTATACGTTATTACGTAATAGTGTATAACGTTATACGTTATACGTTATTACGTAATAGTATATAACGTTATACGTTATTATGTAATAGTATATAACGTTATACGTTATTACGTAATAGTATATAACGTTATACGTTATTACGTAATAGTATATAACGTTATACGTTATTATGAAATAGTATATAACGTTATACGTTATTACGTAATAGTATATAACGTTATACGTTATTACGTAATATTATATAACGTTATACGTTATTACGTAATAGTATATAACGTTATGCGTCATGAGGTAATACTATATAACGTTATACGTCATTACGTAATAGTATATAACGTTATACGTTATACGTTATTACGTAATAGTATATAACGTTATACGTTATACGTTATTACGTAATAGTGTATAACGTTATACGTTATACGTTATTACGTAATAGTATATAACGTTATACGTTATCATGTAATAGTATATAACGTTATACGTTATTACGTAATAGTATATAACGTTATACGTTATTACGTAATAGTATATAACGTTATACGTTATTACGTAATAGTATATAACGTTATACGATATTACTTAATCGTGTATTACGTTATACGTTATTACGTAATAGTATATAACGTTAAACGTTATTACGTAATAGTATATAACGTTATGCGTGATAAGGTAATACTATATAACGTTATACGTTATTACGTAATAGTATATAACGTTATACGTTATTACGTAATCGTATATAACGTTATACGTTATTACTTAATAGTGTACAAAGTTTTAAGTTAGTACCGAATAGTATATAACGTTATACGATATAACGTAATAGTATATAACGTTATACATTATAAGGTAATACTACACATCGTTATACGTCATAAGGTAATACTATGTAACGTTATACGTTAATACGTAATAGTATATAACGTTATACGTTATTACGTAATAGTATATAACGTTATACGTTATTATGCAATAGTATATAACGTTATACGTTATTACGTAATAGTATATAACGTTATACGTTATTACGTAATATTATATAACGTTATACGTTATACGTTATTACGTAATAGTATATAACGTTATACGTTATACGTTATTACGTAATAGTATATAACGTTATACGTTATTATGTAATAGTATATAACGTTATACGTTATTACGTAATAGTATATAACGTTATACGTTATTACGTAATAGTATATAACGTTATACGTTATTACGTAATAGTATATAACGTTATACGTTATTACGTAATAGTATATAACGTTATACGATATTACTTAATCGTGTATTACGTTATACGTTATTACGTAATAGTATATAACGTTATACGTTATTACGTAATAGTATATGACGTTATGCGTGATAAGGTAATACTATATAACGTTATACGTTATTACGTAATAGTATATAACGTTATACGTTATTACGTAATCGTATATAACGTTATACGTTATTACTTAATAGTGTACAAGGTTTTAAGTTAGTACCGACTAGTATATAACGTTATAAGATATAACGTAATAGTATATAACGTTATACATTATAAGGTAATACTACACAACGTTATACGTCATAAGGTAATACTATATAACGTTATACGTTATTACGTAATAGTATATAACGTTATACGTTATTACGTAATAGTATATAACGTTATACGTTATTACTTAATCGTGTATTACGTTATACGTTATTACGTAATAGTATATATCGTTATACGTTATTACGTAATAGTATATAACGTTAAGCGTCATAAGGTAATACTATATAACGTTATACGTTATTACGTAATAGTATATAACGTTATACGTTATTACGTAATATTATATAACGTTATACGTTATTACGTAATAGTATATAACGTTATGCGTCATGAGGTAATACTATATAACGTTATACGTCATTACGTAATAGTATATAACGTTATACGTTATACGTTATTACGTAATAGTATATAACGTTATACGTTATACGTTATTACGTAATAGTATATAACGTTATACGTTATACGTTATTACGTAATAGTATATAACGTTATACGTTATTATGTAATAGTATATAACGTTATACGTTATTACGTAATAGTATATAACGTTATACGTTATTACGTAATAGTATATAACGTTATACGTTATTACGTAATAGTATATAACGTTAAACGTTATTACGTAATAGTATATAACGTTATGCGTGATAAGGTAATACTATATAACGTTATACGTTATTACGTAATAGTATATAACGTTATACGTTATTACGTAATCGTATATAACGTTATACGTTATTACTTAATAGTGTACAAAGTTTTAAGTTAGTACCGAATAGTATATAACGTTATACGATATAACGTAATAGTATATAACGTTATACATTATAAGGTAATACTACACAACGTTATACGTCATAAGGTAATACTATGTAACGTTATACGTTAATACGTAATAGTATATAACGTTATACGTTATTACGTAATAGTATATAACGTTATACTTTATTATGAAATAGTATATAACGTTATACGTTATTACGTAATAGTATATAACGTTATACGTTATTACGTAATATTATATAACGTTATACGTTATGACGTAATAGTATATAACGTTATGCGTCATAAGGTAATACTATATAACGTTATACGTCATTACGTAATAGTATATAACGTTATACGTTATACGTTATTACGTAATAGTATATAATGTTATACGTTATACATTATTACGTAATATTATATAACGTTATACGTTATTACGTAATAGTATATAACGTTATGCGTCATGAGGTAATACTATATAACGTTATACGTCATTACGTAATAGTATATAACGTTATACATTATAAGGTAATACTACACAACGTTATACGTCATAAGGTAATACTATGTAACTTTATACGTAAATACGTAATAGTATATAACGTTACACGTTATTACGTAATAGTATATAACGTTATACGTTATTATGAAATAGTATATAACGTTATACGTTATTACGTAATAGTATATAACGTTATACGTTATACGTTATTACGTAATAGTATATAACGTTATACGTTATTACGTAATAGTATATAACGTTATACGTTATTACGTAATAGTATATAACGTTATACGTTATTACGTAATAGTATATAACGTTATACGTTATTACTTAATCGTGTATTACGTTATACGTTATTACGTAATAGTATATATCGTTATACGTTATTACGTAATGGTATATAACGTTATGCGTCATAAGGTAATACTATATAACGTTATACGTTATTACGTAATAGTATATAACGTTATACGTTATTACGTAATAGTATATAACGTTATACGTTATTACGTAATAGTATATAACGTTATGCGTCATAAGGTAATACTATATAACGTTATACGTTATTACGTAATAGTATATAACGTTATACGTTATTACGTAATATTATATAACGTTATACGTTATTACGTAATAGTATATAACGTTATGCGTCATGAGGTAATACTATATAACGTTATACGTCATTACGTAATAGTATATAACGTTATACGTTATACGTTATTACGTAATAGTATATAACGTTATACGTTATACGTTATTACGTAATAGTATATAACGTTATACGTTATACGTTATTACGTAATAGTATATAACGTTATACGTTATTATGTAATAGTATATAACGTTATACGTTATTACGTAATAGTATATAACGTTATACGTTATTACGTAATAGTATATAACGTTATACGTTATTACGTAATAGTATATAACGTTATACGATATTACTTAATCGTGTATTACGTTATACGTTATTACGTAATAGTATATAACGTTAAACGTTATTACGTAATAGTATATAACGTTATACGTTATAAGGTAATACTATATTACGTTTTACGTCATAACGTAATAGCGTATAAGGTTATACGTTAGTTCTTAATAGTATATAACGTTATACGTTATTATTTAATAGTATATAACGTTATACGTTATTACGTAATAGTATATAACGTTATACGTTATTACGTAATAGTATATAACGTTATACGTTATTACGTAATAGTATATAACGTTATACGTTATTACGTAATAGTATATAACGTTATATACTATTACGTAATAACGTATAACGTTATACGTTATTATTTAATAGTATATAACGTTATACGTTATTACGTAATAGTATATAACGTTATACGATATTACTTAATCGTGTATTACGTTATACGTTATTACGTAATAGTATATAACGTTATACGTTATTACGTAATAGTATATGACGTTATGCGTGATAAGGTAATACTATATAACGTTATACGTTATTACGTAATAGTATATAACGTTATACGTTATTACGTAATCGTATATAACGTTATACGTTATTACTTAATAGTGTACAATGTTTTAAGTTAGTACAGAATAGTATATAACGTTATACGATATAACGTAATAGTATATAACGTTATACATTATAAGGTAATACTACACAACGTTATACGTCATAAGGTAATACTATGTAACGTTATACGTTAATACGTAATAGTATATAACGTTACACGTTATTACGTAATAGTATATAACGTTATACGTTATTATGAAATAGTATATAACGTTATACGTTATTACGTAATAGTATATAACGTTATACGTTATTACGTAATATTATATAACGTTATACGTTATTACGTAATAGTATATAACGTTATGCGTCATAAGGTAATACTATATAACGTTATACGTCATTACGTAGTAGTATATAACGTTATACGTTATACGTTATTACGTAATAGTATATAACGTTATACGTTATACGTTATTACGTAATAGTATATAACGTTATACGTTATTACGTAATAGTATATAACGTTATGCGTCATAAGGTAATACTATATAACGTTATACGTTATTACGTAATAGTATATAACGTTATACGTTATTACGTAATAGTATATAACGTTATACGTTATTACGTAATAGTATATAACGTTATACGTTATTACGTAATAGTATATAACGTTATACGTTATTACGTAATAGTATATAACGTTATGCGTCATAAGGTAATACTATATAACGTTATACGTTATTACGTAATAGTATATAACGTTATACGTTATACGTTATTACGTAATAGTATATAACGTTATACGTTATACGTTATTACGTAATAGTATATAACGTTATACGTTATTACGTAATAGTATATAACGTTATACGTTATTACGTAATAGTATATAACGTTATGCGTCAGAAGGTAATACTATATAACGTTATACGTTATAACGTAATAGTATATAACGTTATACGTTATTACGTAATAGTATATAAAGTTATACGTTATACGTTATTACGTAATAGCATATAACGTTATACGTTATTATTTAATAGTATATAACGTTATACGTTATTACGTAATAGTATATAACGTCATGCGTCATAAGGTAATACTATATAACGTTATACGTTATTTCGTAATAGTATATAACGTTATGCGTCAGAAGGTAATACTATATAACGTTATATGTTATAACGTAATAGTATATAACGTTATACGTTATACGTTATTACGTAATAGTATATAAAGTTATACGTTATACGTTATTACGTAATAGTATATAACGTTATACGTTATACGTCATTACGTAATAGTATATAACGTTATACGTTATTATGTAAGAGTATATAACGTTATACGTTATTACGTAATAGTACATAACGTTATACGTTATTATGAAATATTATATAACGTTATACGTTATTACATAATAGTATATAACGTTATGCGTCATAAGGTAATACTATATAACGTTATACGTCATTACGTAATAGTATATAACGTTATACGTTATACGTTATTACGTAATAGTATATAACGTTATACGTTATACGTTATTACGTAATAGTATATAACGTTATACGTTATACGTTATTACGTAATAGTATATAACGTTATACGTTATTATGTAATAGTATATAACGTTATACGTTATTACGTAATAGTATATAACGTTATACGTTATTACGTAATAATATATAACGTTATACGTTATTACGTAATAGTATATAACGTTATACGTTATTACGTAATCGTATATAACGTTATACGTTATTACTTAATAGTGTACAAGGTTTTAAGTTAGTACCGAATAGTATATAACGTTATACGATATAACGTAATAGTATATAACGTTATACATTATAAGGTAATACTACACAACGTTATACGTCATAAGGTAATACTATGTAACGTTATACGTTAATACGTAATAGTATATAACGTTATACGTTATTACATAATCGTGTATAAAGTTATTAGTACGTAATAGTATATAACGTTATACGTTATACGTTATAAGGTAATATTACATAAAGTGATACGTTACACGTTACAAGGTAATATTAAATAACGTTACACGTTATAAGGAAACACTAAATAACGTTATGCGTCATAAGGTAATACTATATAACGTTATACGTTATTACGTAATAGTATATAACGTTATACGTTATACGTTATTACGTAATAGTATATAACGTTATACGTTATACGTTATTACGTAATAGTACATAACGTTATACGTTATTATGAAATAGTATATAACGTTATACGTTATTACGTAATAGTATATAACGTTATACGTTATTACGTAATATTATATAACGTTATACGTTATTACATAATAGTATATAACGTTATGCGTCATAAGGTAATACTATATAACGTTATACGTCATTACGTAATAGTATATAACGTTATACGTTATACGTTATTACGTAATAGTATATAACGTTATACGTTATACGTTATTACGTAATAGTATATAACGTTATACGTTATACGTTATTACGTAATAGTATATAACGTTATACGTTATTATGTAATAGTATATAACGTTATACGTTATTACGTAATAGTATATAACGTTATACGTTATTACGTAATAGTATATAACGTTATACGTTATTACGTAATAGTATATAACGTTATACGTTATTACGTAATCGTATATAACGTTATACGTTATTACTTAATAGTGTACAAGGTTTTAAGTTAGTACCGAATAGTATATAACGTTATACGATATAACGTAATAGTATATAACGTTATACATTATATGGTAATACTACACAACGTTATACGTCATAAGGTAATACTATGTAACGTTATACGTTAATACGTAATAGTATATAACGTTATACGTTATTACATAATCGTGTATAAAGTTATTAGTACGTAATAGTATATAACGTTATACGTTATACGTTATAAGGTAATATTACATAAAGTGATACGTTACACGTTACAAGGTAATATTAAATAACGTTACACGTTATAAGGAAACACTAAATAACGTTATGCGTCATAAGGTAATACTATATAACGTTATACGTTATTACGTAATAGTATATAACGTTATACGTTATACGTTATTACGTAATAGTATATAACGTTATACGTTATACGTTATTACGTAATAGTATATAACGTTATACGTTATACGTTATTACGTAATAGTATATAACGTTATACGTTATTACGTAATCGTATATAACGTTATACGTTATTACTTAATAGTGTACAAGGTTTTAAGTTAGTACCGACTAGTATATAACGTTATAAGATATAACGTAATAGTATATAACGTTATACATTATAAGGTAATACTACACAACGTTATACGTCATAAGGTAATACTATGTAACGTTATACGTTATTACGTAATAGTATATAACGTTATACGTTATTACATAATCGTGTATAAAGTTATTAGTACGTAATAGTATATAACGTTATACGTTATACGTTATAAGGTAATATTACATAAAGTGATACGTTACACGTTACAAGGTAATATTAAATAACGTTACACGTTATAAGGAAACACTAAATAACGTTATGCGTCATAAGGTAATACTATATAACGTTATACGTTATTACGTAATAGTATATAACGTTATACGTTATACGTTATTACGTAATAGTATATAACGTTATACGTTATACGTTATTACGTAATAGTATATAACGTTATACGTTATTATTTAATCGTACATAACGTTATACGTTATTACGTAATAGTATATATCGCTACACGTTATTATGAAATAGTATATAACGTTATACGTTATTACTTAATCGTGTATAAAGTTATTAGTACGAAATAGTATATAACGTTATACGTTATACGTTATAAGGTAATATTACATAAAGTGATACGTTACACGTTACAAGGTAATATTAAATAACGGTACACGTTATAAGGAAACACTAAATAACGTTATGCGTCATAAGGTAATACTATGTAACGTTATACGTTATTACGTAATAGTATATAACGTTATGCGTCAGAAGGTAATACTATATAACGTTATACGTTATAACGTAATAGTATATAACGTTATACGTTATTACGTAATAGTATATAAAGTTATACGTTATACGTTATTACGTAATAGCATATAACGTTATACGTTATTATTTAATAGTATATAACGTTATACGTTATTACGTAATTGTATATAACGTTATACGTTATACGCCATTACGTAATAGTATATAACGTTATACGTTATTATGTAAGACTATATAACGTTATACGTTATTACGTAATAGTACATAACGTTATACGTTATTATGAAATAGTATATAACGTTATACGTTATTACGTAATAGTATATAACGTTATACGTTATTACGTAATATTATATAACGTTATACGTTATTACATAATAGTATATAACGTTATGCGTCATAAGGTAATACTATATAACGTTATACGTCATTACGTAATAGTATATAACGTTATACGTTATTATTTAATAGTATATAACGTTATACGTTATTACGTAATAGTATATAACGTTATACGTTATACGTCATTACGTAATAGTATATAACGTTATACGTTATTATGTAAGAGTATATAACGTTATACGTTATTACGTAATAGTACATAACGTTATACGTTATTATGAAATAGTATATAACGTTATACGTTATTACGTAATAGTATATAACGTTATACGTTATTACGTAATATTATATAACGTTATACGTTATTACATAATAGTATATAACGTTATGCGTCATAAGGTAATACTATATAACGTTATACGTCATTACGTAATAGTATATAACGTTATACGTTATACGTTATTACGTAATAGTATATAACGTTATACGTTATACGTTATTACGTAATAGTATATAACGTTATACGTTATACGTTATTACGTAATAGTATATAACGTTATACGTTATTATGTAATAGTATATAACGTTATACGTTATTACGTAATAGTATATAACGTTATACGTTATTACGTAATAGTATATAACGTTATACGTTATTACGTAATAGTATATAACGTTATACGTTATTACGTAATCGTATATAACGTTATACGTTATTACTTAATAGTGTACAAGGTTTTAAGTTAGTACCGAATAGTATATAACGTTATACGATATAACGTAATAGTATATAACGTTATACATTATAAGGTAATACTACACAACGTTATACGTCATAAGGTAATACTATGTAACGTTATACGTTAATACGTAATAGTATATAACGTTATACGTTATTACATAATCGTGTATAAAGTTATTAGTACGTAATAGTATATAACGTTATACGTTATACGTTATAAGGTAATATTACATAAAGTGATACGTTACACGTTACAAGGTAATATTAAATAACGTTACACGTTATAAGGAAACACTAAATAACGTTATGCGTCATAAGGTAATACTATATAACGTTATACGTTATTACGTAATAGTATATAACGTTATACGTTATACGTTATTACGTAATAGTATATAACGTTATTCGTTATACGTTATTACGTAATAGTATATAACGTTATACGTTATACGTTATTACGTAATAGTATATAACGTTATACGTTATTACGTAATCGTATATAACGTTATACGTTATTACTTAATAGTGTACAAGGTTTTAAGTTAGTACCGACTAGTATATAACGTTATAAGATATAACGTAATAGTATATAACGTTATACATTATAAGGTAATACTACACAACGTTATACGTCATAAGGTAATACTATGTAACGTTAAACGTTATTACGTAATAGTATATAACGTTATACGTTATTACATAATCGTGTATAAAGTTATTAGTACGTAATAGTATATAACGTTATACGTTATACGTTATAAGGTAATATTACATAAAGTGATACGTTACACGTTACAAGGTAATATTAAATAACGTTACACGTTATAAGGAAACACTAAATAACGTTATGCGTCATAAGGTAATACTATATAACGTTATACGTTATTACGTAATAGTATATAACGTTATACGTTATACGTTATTACGTAATAGTATATAACGTTATACGTTATACGTTATTACGTAATAGTATATAACGTTATACGTTATTATTTAATCGTACATAACGTTATACGTTATTACGTAATAGTATATATCGCTACACGTTATTATGAAATAGTATATAACGTTATACGTTATTACTTAATCGTGTATAAAGTTATTAGTACGAAATAGTATATAACGTTATACGTTATACGTTATAAGGTAATATTACATAAACTGATACGTTACACGTTACAAGGTAATATTAAATAACGGTACACGTTATAAGGAAACACTAAATAACGTTATGCGTCATAAGGTAATACTATGTAACGTTATACGTTATTACGTAATAGTATATAACGTTATGCGTCAGAAGGTAATACTATATAACGTTATACGTTATAACGTAATAGTATATAACGTTATACGTTATTACGTAATAGTATATAAAGTTATACGTTATACGTTATTACGTAATAGCATATAACGTTATACGTTATTATTTAATAGTATATAACGTTATACGTTATTACGTAATTGTATATAACGTTATACGTTATACGCCATTACGTAATAGTATATAACGTTATACGTTATTATGTAAGACTATATAACATTATACGTTATTACGTAATAGTATATAACGTTATACGTTATTATGAAATAGTATATAACGTTATACGTTATTACGTAATAGTATGTAACGTTATACGTTATTACGTAATAGTATATAACGTTATACGTTATTACGTAATAGTATATAACGTTATACGTTATTACGTAATAGTATATAACGTTATACGTTATTACGTAATAGTATATAACGTTATACGTTATTACTTAATCGTGTATTACGTTATACGTTATTACGTAATAGTATATAACGTTATACGTTATTACGTAATGGTATATAACGTTATGCGTCATAAGGTAATACTATATAACGTTATACGTTATTACGTAATAGTATATAACGTTATACGTTATTACGTAATAGTATATAACGTTATACGTTATTACGTAATAGTATATAACGTTATGCGTCATAAGGTAATACTATATAACGTTATACGTTATTACGTAATAGTATATAACGTTATACGTTCTACGTTATTACGTAATAGTATATAACGTTATACGTTATACGTTATTACGTAATAGTATATAACGTTATACGTTATTACGTAATAGTATATAACGTTATACGTTATTACGTAATAGTATATAACGTTATACGTTATTACGTAATAGTATATAACGTTATACGTTATTACGTAATAGTATATAACGTTATACGTTATTACGTAATAGTATATAACGTTATACGTTATACGTTATTACGTAATAGTATATAACGTTATACGTTATACGTTATTACGTAATAGTATATAACGTTATACGTTATACGTTATTACGTAATCGTATATAACGTTATACGTTATTACGTAATAGTATATAACGTTATACGTTATTACGTAATAGTATATAACGTTATACGTTATTACGTAATAGTATATAACGTTATACGTTATTACGTAATAGTATATAACGTTATACGATATTACTTAATCGTGTATTACGTTATACGTTATTACGTAATAGTATATAACGTTATACGTTATTACGTAATAGTATATAACGTTATGCGTGATAAGGTAATACTATATAACGTTATACGTTATTACGTAATAGTATATAACGTTATACGTTATTACGTAATCGTATATAACGTTATACGTTATTACTTAATAGTGTACAAGGTTTTAAGTTAGTACCGACTAGTATATAACGTTATAAGATATAACGTAATAGTATATAACGTTATACATTATAAGGTAATACTACACAACGTTATACGTCATAAGGTAATACTATGTAACGTTATACGTTATTACGTAATAGTATATAACGTTAAACGTTATTACATAATCGTGTATAAAGTTATTAGTACGTAATAGTATATAACGTTATACGTTATACGTTATAAGGTAATATTACATAAAGTGATACGTTACACGTTACAAGGTAATATTAAATAACGTTACACGTTATAAGGAAACACTAAATAACGTTATGCGTCATAAGGTAATACTATATAACGTTATACGTTATTACGTAATAGTATATAACGTTATACGTTATTACGTAATAGTATATAACGTTATACGTTATTACTTAATCGTGTATTACGTTATACGTTATTACGTAATAGTATATAACGTTATACGTTATTACGTAATAGTATATAACGTTATGCGTCATAAGGTAATACTATATAACGTTATACGTTATTACGTAATAGTATATAACGTTATACGTTATTACGTAATAACGTATAACGTTATACGTTATTACGTAATAGTATATAACGTTATGCGTCATAAGGTAATACTATATAACGTTATACGTTATTACGTAATAGTATATAACGTTATACGTTATACGTTATTACGTAAAAGTATATAACGTTATACGTTATACGTTATTACGTAATAGTATATAACGTTATACGTTATTACGTAATAGTATATAACGTTATACGTTATTACGTAATAGTATATAACGTTATACGTTATTACGTAATAGTATATAACGTTATACGTTATTACGTAATAGTATATAACGTTATATACTATTACGTAATAACGTATAACGTTATACGTTATTATTTAATAGTATATAACGTTATACGTTATTACGTAATTGTATATAACGTTATACGTTATACGTCATTACGTAATAGTATATAACGTTATACGTTATTATGTAAGACTATATAACATTATACGTTATTACGTAATAGTATATAACGTTATACGTTATTATGAAATAGTATATAACGTTATACGTTATTACGTAATAGTATGTAACGTTATACGTTATTACGTAATAGTATATAACGTTATACGTTATTACGTAATAGTATTTAACGTTATACGTTATTACGTAATAGTATATAACGTTATACGTTATTACGTAATAGTATATAACGTTATACGTTATTACTTAATCGTGTATTACGTTATACGTTATTACGTAATAGTATATAACGTTATACGTTATTACGTAATGGTATATAACGTTATGCGTCATAAGGTAATACTATATAACGTTATACGTTATTACTTATTACGTAATAGTATATAACGTTATACGTTATTACGTAATAGTATATAACGTTATACGTTATTACGTAATAGTATATAACGTTATACGTTATTACTTAATCGTGTATTACGTTATACGTTATTACGTAATAGTATATAACGTTATACGTTATTACGTAATGGTATATAACGTTATGCGTCATAAGGTAATACTATATAACGTTATACGTTATTACGTAATAGTATATAACGTTATACGTTATTACGTAATAGTATATAACGTTATACGTTATTACGTAATAGTATATAACGTTATACGTTATTACGTAATAGTATATAACGTTATACGTTATTACGTAATAGTATATAACGTTATACGTTATTACGTAATAGTATATAACGTTATACGTTATTACTTAATCGTGTATAAAGTTATTAGTACGTAATAGTATATAACGTTATACGTTATACGTTATAAGGTAATATTACATAAAGTGATACGTTACACGTTACAAGGTAATATTAAATAACGTTACACGTTATAAGAAAACACTAAATAACGTTATGCGTCATAAGGTAATACTATGTAACGTTATACGTTATTACGTAATAGTATATAACGTTATGCGTCAGAAGGTAATACTATATAACGTTATACGTTATAACGTAATAGTATATAACGTTATACGTTATTACGTAATAGTATATAAAGTTATACGTTATACGTTATTACGTAATAGCATATAACGTTATACGTTATTATTTAATAGTATATAACGTTATACGTTATTACGTAATAGTATATAACGTCATGCGTCATAAGGTAATACTATATAACGTTATACGTTATTTCGTAATAGTATATAACGTTATGCGTCATAAGGTAATACTATATAACGTTATACGTTATTTCGTAATAGTATATAACGTTATACGTTATACGTTATTACGTAATAGTATATAACGTTATACGTTATACGTTATTACGTAATAGTATATAACGTTATACGTTATACGTTATTACATAATAGTATATAACGTTATACGTTATACGTTATAAGGTAATATTACATAAAGTGATACGTTACACGTTACAAGGTAATATTAAATAACGTTACACGTTATAAGGAAACACTAAATAACGTTATGCGTCATAAGGTAATACTATGTAACGTTATACGTTATAAGGTAATACTACATAACGTTATGCGTCATAAGGTAATACTATATAACGTTATACGTTATTATGTAATAGTATATAACGTTATACGTTATTTCGTAACATTATAGCACGTTATACGTTATTACGTAATTGTATATAACGTTATACGTTATACGTCATTACGTAATAGAATATAACGTTATACGTTATTATGTAAGACTATATAACGTTATACGTTATTACGTAATAGTATATAACGTTATACGTTATTACGTAATAGTATATAACGTTATACGTTATTACTTAATCGTGTATTACGTTATACGTTATTACGTAATAGTATATAACGTTATACGTTATTACGTAATAGTATATAACGTTATGCGTCATAAGGTAATACTATATAACGTTATACGTTATTACGTAATAGTATATAACGTTATACGTTATTACGTAATAGTATATAAAGTTATACGTTATTACGTAATAGTATATAACGTTATACGTTATTACGTAATAGTATATAACGTTATGCGTCATAAGGTAATACTATATAACGTTATACGTTATTACGTAATAGTATATAACGTTATACGTTATTACGTAATAGTATATAACGTTATACGTTATTACGTAATAGTATATAACGTTATACGTTATTACGTAATAGTATATAACGTTATACGTTATTACGTAATAGTATATAACGTTATACGTTATTACGTAATAGTATATAACGTTATACGTTATTACGTAATAGTATATAACGTTATGCGTCATAAGGTAATACTATATAACGTTATACGTTATTACGTAATAGTATATAACGTTATACGTTCTACGTTATTACGTAATAGTATATAACGTTATACGTTATACGTTATTACGTAATAGTATATAACGTTATACGTTATTACGTAATAGTATATAACGTTATACGTTATTACGTAATAGTATATAACGTTATACGTTATTACGTAATAGTATATAACGTTATACGTTATTACGTAATAGTATATAACGTTATACGTTATTACGTAATAGTATATAACGTTATACGTTATACGTTATTACGTAATAGTATATAACGTTATACGTTATACGTTATTACGTAATAGTATATAACGTTATACGTTATACGTTATTACGTAATAGTATATAACGTTATACGTTATTATGTAATAGTATATAACGTTGTACGTTATTACGTAATAGTATATAACGTTATACGTTATTACGTAATCGTATATAACGTTATACGTTATTACGTAATAGTATATAACGTTATACGATATTACTTAATCGTGTATTACGTTATACGTTATTACGTAATAGTATATAACGTTATACGTTATTACGTAATAGTATATAACGTTATGCGTGATAAGGTAATACTATATAACGTTATACGTTATTACGTAATAGTATATAACGTTATACGTTATTACGTAATCGTATATAACGTTATACGTTATTACTTAATAGTGTACAAGGTTTTAAGTTAGTACCGACTAGTATATAACGTTATAAGATATAACGTAATAGTATATAACGTTATACATTATAAGGTAATACTACACAACGTTATACGTCATAAGGTAATACTATGTAACGTTATACGTTATTACGTAATAGTATATAACGTTAAACGTTATTACATAATCGTGTATAAAGTTATTAGTACGTAATAGTATATAACGTTATACGTTATACGTTATAAGGTAATATTACATAAAGTGATACGTTACACGTTACAAGGTAATATTAAATAACGTTACACGTTATAAGGAAACACTAAATAACGTTATGCGTCATAAGGTAATACTATATAACGTTATACGTTATTACGTAATAGTATATAACGTTATACGTTATTACGTAATAGTATATAACGTTATACGTTATTACTTAATCGTGTATTACGTTATACGTTATTACGTAATAGTATATAACGTTATACGTTATTACGTAATGGTATATAACGTTATGCGTCATAAGGTAATACTATATAACGTTATACGTTATTACGTAATAGTATATAACGTTATACGTTATTACGTAATAACGTATAACGTTATATACTATTACGTAATAGTATATAACGTTATGCGTCATAAGGTAATACTATATAACGTTATACGTTATTACGTAATAGTATATAACGTTATACGTTATACGTTATTACGTAAAAGTATATAACGTTATACGTTATACGTTATTACGTAATAGTATATAACGTTATACGTTATTACGTAATAGTATATAACGTTATACGTTATTACGTAATAGTATATAACGTTATACGTTATTACGTAATAGTATATAACGTTATACGTTATTACGTAATAGTATATAACGTTATACATTATTACGTAATAACGTATAACGTTATACGTTATTATTTAATAGTATATAACGTTATACGTTATTACGTAATTGTATATAACGTTATACGTTATACGTCATTACGTAATAGTATATAACGTTATACGTTATTATGTAAGACTATATAACATTATACGTTATTACGTAATAGTATATAACGTTATACGTTATTATGAAATAGTATATAACGTTATACGTTATTACGTAATAGTATGTAACGTTATACGTTATTACGTAATAGTATATAACGTTATACGTTATTACGTAATAGTATATAACGTTATACGTTATTACGTAATAGTATATAACGTTATACGTTATTACGTAATAGTATATAACGTTATACGTTATTACTTAATCGTGTATTACGTTATACGTTATTACGTAATAGTATATAACGTTATACGTTATTACGTAATGGTATATAACGTTATGCGTCATAAGGTAATACTATATAACGTTATACGTTATTACGTAATAGTATATAACGTTATACGTTATTACGTAATAGTATATAACGTTATACGTTATTACGTAATAGTATATAACGTTATACGTTATTACGTAATAGTATATAACGTTATACGTTATTACGTAATAGTATATAACGTTATACGTTATTACGTAATAGTATATAACGTTATACGTTATTACTTAATCGTGTATAAAGTTATTAGTACGTAATAGTATATAACGTTATACGTTATACGTTATAAGGTAATATTACATAAAGTGATACGTTACACGTTACAAGGTAATATTAAATAACGTTACACGTTATAAGAAAACACTAAATAACGTTATGCGTCATAAGGTAATACTATGTAACGTTATACGTTATTACGTAATAGTATATAACGTTATGCGTCAGAAGGTAATACTATATAACGTTATACGTTATAACGTAATAGTATATAACGTTATACGTTATTACGTAATAGTATATAAAGTTATACGTTATACGTTATTACGTAATAGCATATAACGTTATACGTTATTATTTAATAGTATATAACGTTATACGTTATTACGTAATAGTATATAACGTCATGCGTCATAAGGTAATACTATATAACGTTATACGTTATTTCGTAATAGTATATAACGTTATGCGTCATAAGGTAATACTATATAACGTTATACGTCATTACGTAATAGTATATAACGTTATACGTTATACGTTATTACGTAATAGTATATAACGTTATACGTTATTACGTAATAGTGTATAACGTTATACGTTATTACGTAATAGTATATAACGTTATGCGTCGTAAGGTAATACTATATAACGTTATACGTTATTACGTAATAGTATATAACGTTATACGTTATACGTTATTACGTAAAAGTATATAACGTTATACGTTATACGTTATTACGTAATAGTATATAACGTTATACGTTATTACGTAATAGTATATAACGTTATACGTTATTACGTAATAGTATATAACGTTATACGTTATTACGTAATAGTATATAACGTTATACGTTATTACGTAATAGTATATAACGTTATACATTATTACGTAATAGCATATAACGTTATACGTTATTATTTAATAGTATATAACGTTATACGTTATTACGTAATTGTATATAACGTTATACGTTATACGTCATTACGTAATAGTATATAACGTTATACGTTATTATGTAAGACTATATAACATTATACGTTATTACGTAATAGTATATAACGTTATACGTTATTATGAAATAGTATATAACGTTATACGTTATTACGTAATAGTATGTAACGTTATACGTTATTACGTAATAGTATATAACGTTATACGTTATTACGTAATAGTATATAACGTTATACGTTATTACGTAATAGTATATAACGTTATACGTTATTACGTAATAGTATATAACGTTATACGTTATTACTTAATCGTGTATTACGTTATATGTTATTACGTAATAGTATATAACGTTATACGTTATTACGTAATGGTATATAACGTTATGCGTCATAAGGTAATACTATATAACGTTATACGTTATTACGTAATAGTATATAACGTTATACGTTATTACGTAATAGTATATAACGTTATACGTTATTACGTAATAGTATATAACGTTATACGTTATTACGTAATAGTATATAACGTTATACGTTATTACGTAATAGTATATAACGTTATACGTTATTACGTAATAGTATATAACGTTATACGTTATTACTTAATCGTGTATAAAGTTATTAGTACGTAATAGTATATAACGTTATACGTTATACGTTATAAGGTAATATTACATAAAGTGATACGTTACACGTTACAAGGTAATATTAAATAACGTTACACGTTATAAGAAAACACTAAATAACGTTATGCGTCATAAGGTAATACTATGTAACGTTATACGTTATTACGTAATAGTATATAACGTTATGCGTCAGAAGGTAATACTATATAACGTTATACGTTATAACGTAATAGTATATAACGTTATACGTTATTACGTAATAGTATATAAAGTTATACGTTATACGTTATTACGTAATAGCATATAACGTTATACGTTATTATTTAATAGTATATAACGTTATACGTTATTACGTAATAGTATATAACGTCATGCGTCATAAGGTAATACTATATAACGTTATACGTTATTTCGTAATAGTATATAACGTTATGCGTCATAAGGTAATACTATATAACGTTATACGTCATTACGTAATAGTATATAACGTTATACGTTATACGTTATTACGTAATAGTATATAACGTTATACGTTATACGTTATTACGTAATAGTATATAACGTTATACGTTATACGTTATAAGGTAATATTACATAAAGTGATACGTTACACGTTACAAGGTAATATTAAATAACGTTACACGTTATAAGGAAACACTAAATAACGTTATGCGTCATAAGGTAATACTGTGTAACGTTATACGTTATAAGGTAATACTACATAACGTTATGCGTCATAAGGTAATACTATATAACGTTATACGTTATTATGTAATAGTATATAACGTTATACGTTATTTCGTAACATTATAGCACGTTATACGTTATTACGTAATTGTATATAACGTTATACGTTATACGTCATTACGTAATAGAATATAACGTTATACGTTATTATGTAAGACTATATAACATTATACGTTATTACGTAATAGTATATAACGTTATACGTTATTATGAAATAGTATATAACGTTATACGTTATTACGTAATAGTATGTAACGTTATACGTTATTACGTAATAGTATATAACGTTATACGTTATTACGTAATAGTATATAACGTTATACGTTATTACGTAATAGTATATAACGTTATACGTTATTACGTAATAGTATATAACGTTATACGTTATTACTTAATCGTGTATTACGTTATACGTTATTACGTAATAGTATATAACGTTATACGTTATTACGTAATAGTATATAACGTTATGCGTCATAAGGTAATACTATATAACGTTATACGTTATTACGTAATAGTATATAACGTTATACGTTATTACGTAATAGTATATAAAGTTATACGTTATTACGTAATAGTATATAACGTTATACGTTATTACGTAATAGTATATAACGTTATGCGTCATAAGGTAATACTATATAACGTTATACGTTATTACGTAATAGTATATAACGTTATACGTTATTACGTAATAGTATATAACGTTATACGTTATTACGTAATAGTATATAACGTTATACGTTATTACGTAATAGTATATAACGTTATACGTTATTACGTAATAGTATATAACGTTATACGTTATTACGTAATAGTATATAACGTTATACGTTATTACGTAATAGTATATAACGTTATACGTTATTATGTAATAGTATATAACGTTATACGTTATTACGTAATAGTATATAACGTTATACGTTATTACGTAATAGTATATAACGTTATACGTTATTACGTAATAGTATATAACGTTATACGATATTACTTAATCGTGTATTACGTTATACGTTATTACGTAATAGTATATAACGTTATACGTTATTACGTAATAGTATATAACGTTATGCGTGATAAGGTAATACTATATAACGTTATACGTTATTACGTAATAGTATATAACGTTATACGTTATTACGTAATCGTATATAACGTTATACGTTATTACTTAATAGTGTACAAGGTTTTAAGTTAGTACCGAATAGTATATAACGTTATACGATATAACGTAGTAGTATATAACGTTATACATTATAAGGTAATACTACACAACGTTATACGTCATAAGGTAATACTATGTAACGTTATACGTTAATACGTAATAGTATATAACGTTATACATTATAAGGTAATACTACACAACGTTATACGTCATAAGGTAATACTATGTAACGTTATACGTTATTACGTAATAGTATATAACGTTATACGTTATTACGTAATAGTATATAACGTTATACGTTATTACGTAATAGTATATAACGTTATACGTTATTACGTAAAAGTATATAACGTTATACGTTATTACTTAATCGTGTATTACGTTATACGTTATTACATAATCGTGTATAAAGTTATTAGTACGTAATAGAATATAACGTTATACGTTATACGTTATAAGGTAATATTACATAAAGTGATACGTTACACGTTACAAGGTAATATTAAATAACGTTACACGTTATAAGGAAACACTAAATAACGTTATGCGTCATAAGGTAATACTATATAACGTTATACGTTATTACGTAATAGTATATAACGTTATACGTTATACGTTATTACGTAATAGTATATAACGTTATACGTTATACGTTATTACGTAATAGTATATAACGTTATACGTTATACGTTATTACGTAATAGTATATAACGTTATACGTTATTATTTAATCGTACATAACGTTATACGTTATTACGTAATAGTATATATCGCTACACGTTATTATGAAATAGTATATAACGTTATACGTTATTACTTAATCGTGTATAAAGTTATTAGTACGAAATAGTATATAACGTTATACGTTATACGTTATAAGGTAATATTACATAAAGTGATACGTTACACGTTACAAGGTAATATTAAATAACGTTACACGTTATAAGGAAACACTAAATAACGTTATGCGTCATAAGGTAATACTATGTAACGTTATACGTTATTACGTAATAGTATATAACGTTATGCGTCAGAAGGTAATACTATATAACGTTATACGTTATAACGTAATAGTATATAACGTTATACGTTATTACGTAATAGTATATAAAGTTATACGTTATACGTTATTACGTAATAGCATATAACGTTATACGTTATTATTTAATAGTATATAACGTTATACGTTATTACGTAATTGTATATAACGTTATACGTTATACGCCATTACGTAATAGTATATAACGTTATACGTTATTATGTAAGACTATATAACATTATACGTTATTACGTAATAGTATATAACGTTATACGTTATTATGAAATAGTATATAACGTTATACGTTATTACGTAATAGTATGTAACGTTATACGTTATTACGTAATAGTATATAACGTTATACGTTATTACGTAATAGTATATAACGTTATACGTTATTACGTAATAGTATATAACGTTATACGTTATTACGTAATAGTATATAACGTTATACGTTATTACTTAATCGTGTATTACGTTATACGTTATTACGTAATAGTATATAACGTTATACGTTATTACGTAATGGTATATAACGTTATGCGTCATAAGGTAATACTATATAACGTTATACGTTATTACGTAATAGTATATAACGTTATACGTTATTACGTAATAGTATATAACGTTATACGTTATTACGTAATAGTATATAACGTTATGCGTCATAAGGTAATACTATATAACGTTATACGTTATTACGTAATAGTATATAACGTTATACGTTATACGTTATACGTTATTACGTAATAGTATATAACGTTATACGTTATTACGTAATAGTATATAACGTTATACGTTATTACGTAATAGTATATAACGTTATACGTTATTACGTAATAGTATATAACGTTATACGTTATTACGTAATAGTATATAACGTTATGCGTCAGAAGGTAATACTATATAACGTTATACGTTATAACGTAATAGTATATAACGTTATACGTTATTACGTAATAGTATATAAAGTTATACGTTATACGTTATTACGTAATAGCATATAACGTTATACGTTATTATTTAATAGTATATAACGTTATACGTTATTACGTAATAGTATATAACGTCATGCGTCATAAGGTAATACTATATAACGTTATACGTTATTTCGTAATAGTATATAACGTTATGCGTCAGAAGGTAATACTATATAACGTTATATGTTATAACGTAATAGTATATAACGTTAGACGTTATACGTTATTACGTAATAGTATATAAAGTTATACGTTATACGTTATTACGTAATAGTATATAACGTTATACGTTATACGTCATTACGTAATAGTATATAACGTTATACGTTATTATGTAAGAGTATATAACGTTATACGTTATTACGTAATAGTACATAACGTTATACGTTATTATGAAATAGTATATAACGTTATACGTTATTACGTAATAGTATATAACGTTATACGTTATTACGTAATATTATATAACGTTATACGTTATTACATAATAGTATATAACGTTATGCGTCATAAGGTAATACTATATAACGTTATACGTCATTACGTAATAGTATATAACGTTATACGTTATACGTTATTACGTAATAGTATATAACGTTATACGTTATACGTTATTACGTAATAGTATATAACGTTATACGTTATACGTTATTACGTAATAGTATATAACGTTATACGTTATACGTTATTACGTAATAGTATATAACGTTATACGTTATTATGTAATAGTATATAACGTTATACGTTATTACGTAATAGTATATAACGTTATACGTTATTACGTAATAGTATATAACGTTATACGTTATTACGTAATAGTATATAACGTTATACGTTATTACGTATACGTATATAACGTTATACGTTATTACTTAATAGTGTACAAGGTTTTAAGTTAGTACCGAATAGTATATAACGTTATACGATATAACGTAATAGTATATAACGTTATACATTATAAGGTAATACTACACAACGTTATACGTCATAAGGTAATACTATGTAACGTTATACGTTAATACGTAATAGTATATAACGTTATACGTTATTACATAATCGTGTATAAAGTTATTAGTACGTAATAGTATATAACGTTATACGTTATACGTTATAAGGTAATATTACATAAAGTGATACGTTACACGTTACAAGGTAATATTAAATAACGTTACACGTTATAAGGAAACACTAAATAACGTTATGCGTCATAAGGTAATACTATATAACGTTATACGTTATTACGTAATAGTATATAACGTTATACGTTATACGTTATTACGTAATAGTATATAACGTTATACGTTATACGTTATTACGTAATAGTATATAACGTTATACGTTATACGTTATTACGTAATAGTATATAACGTTATACGTTATTACGTAATCGTATATAACGTTATACGTTATTACTTAATAGTGTACAAGGTTTTAAGTTAGTACCGACTAGTATATAACGTTATAAGATATAACGTAATAGTATATAACGTTATACAATATAAGGTAATACTACACAACGTTATACGTCATAAGGTAATACTATGTAACGTTATACGTTATTACGTAATAGTATATAACGTTATACGTTATTACATAATCGTGTATAAAGTTATTAGTACGTAATAGTATATAACGTTATACGTTATACGTTATAAGGTAATATTACATAAAGTGATACGTTACACGTTACAAGGTAATATTAAATAACGTTACACGTTATAAGGAAACACTAAATAACGTTATGCGTCATAAGGTAATACTATATAACGTTATACGTTATTACGTAATAGTATATAACGTTATACGTTATACGTTATTACGTAATAGTATATAACGTTATACGTTATACGTTATTACGTAATAGTATATAACGTTATACGTTATACGTTATTACGTAATAGTATATAACGTTATACGTTATTATTTAATCGTACATAACGTTATACGTTATTACGTAATAGTATATATCGCTACACGTTATTATGAAATAGTATATAACGTTATACGTTATTACTTAATCGTGTATAAAGTTATTAGTACGAAATAGTATATAACGTTATACGTTATACGTTATAAGGTAATATTACATAAAGTGATACGTTACACGTTACAAGGTAATATTAAATAACGGTACACGTTATAAGGAAACACTAAATAACGTTATGCGTCATAAGGTAATACTATGTAACGTTATACGTTATTACGTAATAGTATATAACGTTATGCGTCAGAAGGTAATACTATATAACGTTATACGTTATAACGTAATAGTATATAACGTTATACGTTATTACGTAATAGTATATAAAGTTATACGTTATACGTTATTACGTAATAGCATATAACGTTATACGTTATTATTTAATAGTATATAACGTTATACGTTATTACGTAATTGTATATAACGTTATACGTTATACGCCATTACGTAATAGTATATAACGTTATACGTTATTATGTAAGACTATATAACATTATACGTTATTACGTAATAGTATATAACGTTATACGTTATTATGAAATAGTATATAACGTTATACGTTATTACGTAATAGTATGTAACGTTATACGTTATTACGTAATAGTATATAACGTTATACGTTATTACGTAATAGTATATAACGTCATACGTTATTACGTAATAGTATATAACGTTATACGTTATTACGTAATAGTATATAACGTTATACGTTATTACTTAATCGTGTATTACGTTATACGTTATTACGTAATAGTATATAACGTTATACGTTATTACGTAATGGTATATAACGTTATGCGTCATAAGGTAATACTATATAACGTTATACGTTATTACGTAATAGTATATAACGTTATACGTTATTACGTAATAGTATATAACGTTATACGTTATTACGTAATAGTATATAACGTTATGCGTCATAAGGTAATACTATATAACGTTATACGTTATTACGTAATAGTATATAACGTTATACGTTATACGTTATTACGTAATAGTATATAACGTTATACGTTATACGTTATTACGTAATAGTATATAACGTTATACGTTATTACGTAATAGTATATAACGTTATACGTTATTACGTAATAGTATATAACGTTATACGTTATTACGTAATAGTATATAACGTTATACGTTATTACGTAATAGTATATAACGTTATACGTTATTACGTAATAGTATATAACGTTATACGTTATACGTTATTACGTAATAGTATATAACGTTATACGTTATACGTTATTACGTAATAGTATATAACGTTATACGTTATACGTTATTACGTAATAGTATATAACGTTATACGTTATTATGTAATAGTATATAACGTTGTACGTTATTACGTAATAGTATATAACGTTATACGTTATTACGTAATCGTATATAACGTTATACGTTATTACGTAATAGTATATAACGTTATACGATATTACTTAATCGTGTATTACGTTATACGTTATTACGTAATAGTATATAACGTTATACGTTATTACGTAATAGTATATAACGTTATGCGTGATAAGGTAATACTATATAACGTTATACGTTATTACGTAATAGTATATAACGTTATACGTTATTACGTAATCGTATATAACGTTATACGTTATTACTTAATAGTGTACAAGGTTTTAAGTTAGTACCGACTAGTATATAACGTTATAAGATATAACGTACTAGTATATAACGTTATACATTATAAGGTAATACTACACAACGTTATACGTCATAAGGTAATACTATGTAACGTTATACGTTATTACGTAATAGTATATAACGTTAAACGTTATTACATAATCGTGTATAAAGTTATTAGTACGTAATAGTATATAACGTTATACGTTATACGTTATAAGGTAATATTACATAAAGTGATACGTTACACGTTACAAGGTAATATTAAATAACGTTACACGTTATAAGGAAACACTAAATAACGTTATGCGTCATAAGGTAATACTATATAACGTTATACGTTATTACGTAATAGTATATAACGTTATACGTTATTACGTAATAGTATATAACGTTATACGATATTACTTAATCGTGTATTACGTTATACGTTATTACGTAATAGTATATAACGTTATACGTTATTACGTAATAGTATATAACGTTATGCGTGATAAGGTAATACTATATAACGTTATACGTTATTACGTAATAGTATATAACGTTATACGTTATTACGTAATAGTATATAACGTTATACGTTATTACGTAATAGTATATAACGTTATACGTTATTACGTAATAGTATATAACGTTATACGTTATACGTTATTACGTAATAGTATATAACGTTATACGTTATACGTTATTACGTAATAGTATATAACGTTATACGTTATTATGTAATAGTATATAACGTTGTACGTTATTACGTAATAGTATATAACGTTATACGTTATTACGTAATCGTATATAACGTTATACGTTATTACGTAATAGTATATAACGTTATACGATATTACTTAATCGTGTATTACGTTATACGTTATTACGTAATAGTATATAACGTTATACGTTATTACGTAATAGTATATAACGTTATGCGTGATAAGGTAATACTATATAACGTTATACGTTATTACGTAATAGTATATAACGTTATACGTTATTACGTAATCGTATATAACGTTATACGTTATTACTTAATAGTGTACAAGGTTTTAAGTTAGTACCGACTAGTATATAACGTTATAAGATATAACGTAATAGTATATAACGTTATACATTATAAGGTAATACTACACAACGTTATACGTCATAAGGTAATACTATGTAACGTTATACGTTATTACGTAATAGTATATAACGTTAAACGTTATTACATAATCGTGTATAAAGTTATTAGTACGTAATAGTATATAACGTTATACGTTATACGTTATAAGGTAATATTACATAAAGTGATACGTTACACGTTACAAGCTAATATTAAATAACGTTACACGTTATAAGGAAACACTAAATAACGTTATGCGTCATAAGGTAATACTATATAACGTTATACGTTATTACGTAATAGTATATAACGTTATACGTTATTACGTAATAGTATATAACGTTATACGTTATTACTTAATCGTGTATTACGTTATACGTTATTACGTAATAGTATATAACGTTATACGTTATTACATAATGGTATATAACGTTATGCGTCATAAGGTAATACTATATAACGTTATACGTTATTACGTAATAGTATATAACGTTATACGTTATTACGTAATAGTGTATAACGTTATACGTTATTACGTAATAGTATATAACGTTATGCGTCATAAGGTAATACTATATAACGTTATACGTTATTAAGTAATAGTATATAACGTTATACGTTATACGATATTACGTAAAAGTGTATAACGTTATACGTTATACGTTATTACGTAATAGTATATAACGTTATACGTTATTACGTAATAGTATATAACGTTATACGTTATTACGTAATAGTATATAACGTTATACGTTATTACGTAATAGTATATAACGTTATACGTTATTACGTAATAGTATATAACGTTATACATTATTACGTAATAGCATATAACGTTATACGTTATTATTTAATAGTATATAACGTTATACGTTATTACGTAATTGTATATAACGTTATACGTTATACGTCATTACGTAATAGTATATAACGTTATACGCTATTATGTAAGACTATATAACATTATACGTTATTACGTAATAGTATATAACGTTATACGTTATTATGAAATAGTATATAACGTTATACGTTATTACGTAATAGTATGTAACGTTATACGTTATTACGTAATAGTATATAACGTTATACGTTATTACGTAATAGTATATAACGTTATACGTTATTACGTAATAGTATATAACGTTATACGTTATTACGTAATAGTATATAACGTTATACGTTATTACTTAATCGTGTATTACGTTATACGTTATTACGTAATAGTATATAACGTTATACGTTATTACGTAATGGTATATAACGTTATGCGTCATAAGGTAATACTATATAACGTTATACGTTATTACGTAATAGTATATAACGTTATACGTTATTACGTAATAGTATATAACGTTATACGTTATTACGTAATAGTATATAACGTTATACGTTATTACGTAATAGTATATAACGTTATACGTTATTACGTAATAGTATATAACGTTATACGTTATTACGTAATAGTATATAACGTTATACGTTATTACTTAATCGTGTATAAAGTTATTAGTACATAATAGTATATAACGTTATACGTTATACGTTATAAGGTAATATTACATAAAGTGATACGTTACACGTTACAAGGTAATATTAAATTACGTTACACGTTATAAGGAAACACTAAATAACGTTATGCGTCATAAGGTAATACTATGTAACGTTATACGTTATTACGTAATAGTATATAACGTTATGCGTCAGAAGGTAATACTATATAACGTTATACGTTATAACGTAATAGTATATAACGTTATACGTTATTACGTAATATTATATAACGTTATACGTTATTACGTAATAGTATATAACGTTATGCGTCATAAGGTAATACTATATAACGTTATACGTCATTACGTAATAGTATATAACGTTATACGTTATACGTTATTACGTAATAGTATATAACGTTATACGTTATACGTTATTACGTAATAGTATATAACGTTATACGTTATACGTTATTACGTAATAGTATATAACGTTATACGTTATTACGTAATAGTATATAACGTTATACGTTATTACGTAATAGTATATAACGTTATACGTTATAACGTAATAGTATATAACGTTATACGTTATTACGTAATAGTATATAACGTTATACGATATTACTTAATCGTGTATTACGTTATACGTTATTACGTAATAGTATATAACGTTATACGTTATACGTTATTACGTAATAGTATATAACGTTATACGTTATTATTTAATCGTACATAACGTTATACGTTATTACGTAATAGTATATATCGCTACACGTTATTATGAAATAGTATATAACGTTATACGTTATTACTTAATCGTGTATAAAGTTATTAGTACGTAATAGTATATAACGTTATACGTTATACGTTATAAGGTAATATTACATAAAGTGATACGTTACACGTTACAAGGTAATATTAAATAACGTTACACGTTATAAGAAAACACTAAATAACGTTATGCGTCATAAGGTAATACTATGTAACGTTATACGTTATTACGTAATAGTATATAACGTTATGCGTCAGAAGGTAATACTATATAACGTTATACGTTATAACGTAATAGTATATAACGTTATACGTTATTACGTAATAGTATATAAAGTTATACGTTATACGTTATTACGTAATAGCATATAACGTTATACGTTATTATTTAATAGTATATAACGTTATACGTTATTACGTAATAGTATATAACGTCATGCGTCATAAGGTAATACTATATAACGTTATACGTTATTTCGTAATAGTATATAACGTTATGCGTCATAAGGTAATACTATATAACGTTATACGTCATTACGTAATAGTATATAACGTTATACGTTATACGTTATTACGTAATAGTATATAACGTTATACGTTATACGTTATTACGTAATAGTATATAACGTTATACGTTATACGTTATTACATAATAGTATATAACGTTATACGTTATACGTTATAAGGTAATATTACATAAAGTGATACGTTACACGTTACAAGGTAATATTAAATAACGTTACACGTTATAAGGAAACACTAAATAACGTTATGCGTCATAAGGTAATACTATATAACGTTATACGTTATAACGTAATAGTATATAACGTTATACGTTATTACGTAATAGTATATAAAGTTATACGTTATACGTTATTACGTAATAGCATATAACGTTATACGTTATTATTTAATAGTATATAACGTTATACGTTATTACGTAATAGTATATAACGTCATGCGTCATAAGGTAATACTATATAACGTTATACGTTATTTCGTAATAGTATATAACGTTATGCGTCATAAGGTAATACTATATAACGTTATACGTCATTACGTAATAGTATATAACGTTATACGTTATACGTTATTACGTAATAGTATATAACGTTATACGTTATACGTTATTACGTAATAGTATATAACGTTATACGTTATACGTTATTACATAATAGTATATAACGTTATACGTTATACGTTATAAGGTAATATTACATAAAGTGATACGTTACACGTTACAAGGTAATATTAAATAACGTTACACGTTATAAGGAAACACTAAATAACGTTATGCGTCATAAGGTAATACTATGTAACGTTATACGTTATAAGGTAATACTACATAACGTTATGCGTCATAAGGTAATACTATATAACGTTATACGTTATTATGTAATAGTATATAACGTTATACGTTATTTCGTAACATTATAGCACGTTATACGTTATTACGTAATTGTATATAACGTTATACGTTATACGTCATTACGTAATAGTATATAACGTTATACGTTATTATGTAAGACTATATAACATTATACGTTATTACGTAATAGTATATAACGTTATACGTTATTATGAAATAGTATATAACGTTATACGTTATTACGTAATAGTATGTAACGTTATACGTTATTACGTAATAGTATATAACGTTATACGTTATTACGTAATAGTATATAACGTTATACGTTATTACGTAATAGTATATAACGTTATACGTTATTACGTAATAGTATATAACGTTATACGTTATTACTTAATCGTGTATTACGTTATACGTTATTACGTAATAGTATATAACGTTATACGTTATTACGTAATAGTATATAACGTTATGCGTCATAAGGTAATACTATATAACGTTATACGTTATTACGTAATGGTATATAACGTTATACGTTATTACGTAATAGTATATAAAGTTATACGTTATTACGTAATAGTATATAACGTTATACGTTATTACGTAATAGTATATAACGTTATGCGTCATAAGGTAATACTATATAACGTTATACGTTATTACGTAATAGTATATAACGTTATACGTTATTACGTAATAGTATATAACGTTATACGTTATTACGTAATAGTATATAACGTTATACGTTATTACGTAATAGTATATAACGTTATACGTTATACGTTATAAGGTAATACTACATAAAGTGATACGTTACACGTTACAAGGTAATATTAAATAACGTTACACGTTATAAGGAAACACTAAATAACGTTATGCGTCATGAGGTAATACTATGTAACGTTATACGTTATTACGTAATAGTATATAACGTTATGCGTCAGAAGGTAATACTATATAAAGTTATACGTTATAACATAATAGTATATAACGTTATACGTTATTACGTAATATTATATAACGTTATACGTTATTACGTAATAGTATATAACGTTATACGTTATTATGTAATAGTATATAACGTTATACGTTATTACGTAATAGTATATAACGTTATACGTTATTACGTAATAGTATATAACGTTATACGTTATTACGTAATAGTATATAACGTTATACGATATTACTTAATCGTGTATTACGTTATACGTTATTACGTAATAGTATATAACGTTATACGTTATTACGTAATAGTATAGAACGTTATGCGTGATAAGGTAATACTATATAACGTTATACGTTATTACGTAATAGTATATAACGTTATACGTTATTACGTAATCGTATATAACGTTATACGTTATTACTTAATAGTGTACAAGGTTTTAAGTTAGTACCGAATAGTATATAACGTTATACGATATAACGTAATAGTATATAACGTTATACATTATAAGGTAATACTACACAACGTTATACGTCATAAGGTAATACTATGTAACGTTATACGTTAATACGTAATAGTATATAACGTTATACATTATAAGGTAATACTACACAACGTTATACGTCATAAGGTAATACTATGTAACGTTATACGTTATTACGTAATAGTATATAACGTTATACGTTATTACGTAATAGTATATAACGTTATACGTTATTACGTAATAGTATATAACGTTATACGTTATTACTTAATCGTGTATTACGTTATACGTTATTACATAATCGTGTATAAAGTTATTAGTACGTAATAGAATATAACGTTATACGTTATACGTTATAAGGTAATATTACATAAAGTGATACGTTACACGTTACAAGGTAATATTAAATAACGTTACACGTTATAAGGAAACACTAAATAACGTTATGCGTCATAAGGTAATACTATATAACGTTATACGTTATTACGTAATAGTATATAACGTTATACGTTATACGTTATTACGTAATAGTATATAACGTTATACGTTATACGTTATTACGTAATAGTATATAACGTTATACGTTATTATTTAATCGTACATAACGTTATACGTTATTACGTAATAGTATATATCGCTACACGTTATTATGAAATAGTATATAACGTTATACGTTATTACTTAATCGTGTATAAAGTTATTAGTACGAAATAGTATATAACGTTATACGTTATACGTTATAAGGTAATATTACATAAAGTGATACGTTACACGTTACAAGGTAATATTAAATAACGTTACACGTTATAAGGAAACACTAAATAACGTTATGCGTCATAAGGTAATACTATGTAACGTTATACGTTATTACGTAATAGTATATAACGTTATGCGTCAGAAGGTAATACTATATAACGTTATACGTTATAACGTAATAGTATATAACGTTATACGTTATTATGTAAGACTATATCACATTATACGTTATTACGTAATAGTATATAACGTTATACGTTATTATGAAATAGTATATAACGTTATACGTTATTACGTAATAGTATGTAACGTTATACGTTATTACGTAATAGTATATAACGTTATACATTATTACGTAATAGTATATAACGTTATACGTTATTACGTAATAGTATATAACGTTATACGTTATTACGTAATAGTATATAACGTTATACGTTATTACTTAATCGTGTATTACGTTATACGTTATTACGTAATAGTATATAACGTTATACGTTATTACGTAATGGTATATAACGTTATGCGTCATAAGGTAATACTATATAACGTTATACGTTATTACGTAATAGTATATAACGTTATACGTTATTACGTAATAGTATATAACGTTATACGTTATTACGTAATAGTATATAACGTTATGCGTCATAAGGTAATACTATATAACGTTATACGTTATTACGTAATAGTATATAACGTTATACGTTATACGTTATTACGTAATAGTATATAATGTTATACGTTATACGTTATTACGTAATAGTATATAACGTTATACGTTATTACGTAATAGTATATAACGTTATACGTTATTACGTAATAGTATATAACGTTATACGTTATTACGTAATAGTATATAACGTTATACGCTATTACGTAATAGTATATAACGTTATACGTTATTACGTAATAGTATATAACGTTATACGTTATTACGTAATATTATATAACGTTATACGTTATTACGTAATAGTATATAACGTTATGCGTCATAAGGTAATACTATATAACGTTATACGTCATTACGTAATAGTATATAACGTTATACGTTATACGTTATTACGTAATAGTATATAACGTTATACGTTATACGTTATTACGTAATAGTATATAACGTTATACGTTATTATGTAATAGTATATAACGTTATACGTTATTACGTAATAGTATATAACGTTATACGTTATTACGTAATCGTATATAACGTTATACGTTATTACGTAATAGTATATAACGTTATACGATATTACTTAATCGTGTATTACGTTATACGTTATTACGTAATAGTATATAACGTTATACGTTATTACGTAATAGTATATAACGTTATGCGTGATAAGGTAATACTATATAACGTTATACGTTATTACGTAATAGTATATAACGTTATACGTTATTACGTAATCGTATATAACGTTATACGTTATTACTTAATAGTGTACAAGGTTTTAAGTTAGTACCGACTAGTATATAACGTTATAAGATATAACGTAATAGTATATAACGTTATACATTATAAGGTAATACTACACAACGTTATACGTCATAAGGTAATACTATGTAACGTTATACGTTATTACGTAATAGTATATAACGTTAAACGTTATTACATAATCGTGTATAAAGTTATTAGTACGTAATAGTATATAACGTTATACGTTATACGTTATAAGGTAATATTACATAAAGTGATACGTTATTACGTAATAGTATATAACGTTATACGTTATTACGTAATAGTGTATAACGTTATACGTTATTACGTAATAGTATATAACGTTATGCGTCATAAGGTAATACTATATAACGTTATACGTTATTACGTAATAGTATATAACGTTATACGTTATACGTTATTACATAATAGTATATAACGTTATACGTTATACGTTATTACGTAATAGTATATAACGTTATACGTTATTACTTAATCGTGTATTACGTTATACGTTATTACGTAATAGTATATAACGTTATACGTTATTACGTAATGGTATATAACGTTATGCGTCATAAGGTAATACTATATAACGTTATACGTTATTACGTAATAGTATATAACGTTATACGTTATTACGTAATAGTGTATAACGTTATACGTTATTACGTAATAGTATATAACGTTATGCGTCATAAGGTAATACTATATAACGTTATACGTTATTACGTAATAGTATATAACGTTATACGTTATACGTTATTACGTAATAGTATATAACGTTATACGTTATACGTTATTACGTAATAGTATATAACGTTATACGTTATACGTTATTACGTAATAGTATATAACGTTATACGTTATTACGTAATAGTATATAACGTTATACGTTATTACGTAATAGTATATAACGTTATACGTTATTACGTAATAGTATATAACGTTATACGTTATTACGTAATAGTATATAACGTTATACAGTATTACGTAATAGCATATAACGTTATACGTTATTATTTAATAGTATATAACGTTATACGTTATTACGTAATAGTATATAACGTTATACGTTATTACGTAATATTATATAACGTTATACGTTATTACGTAATAGTATATAACGTTATGCGTCATAAGGTAATACTATATAACGTTATACGTCATTACGTAATAGTATATAACGTTATACGTTATACGTTATTACGTAATAGTATATAACGTTATACGTTATACGTTATTACGTAATAGTATATAACGTTATACGTTATACGTTATTACGTAATAGTATATAACGTTATACGTTATTACGTAATAGTATATAACGTTATACGTTATTACGTAATAGTATATAACGTTATACGTTATTACGTAATAGTATATAACGTTATACGTTATTACGTAATAGTATATAACGTTATACGTTATTACGTAATAGTATATAACGTTATACGATATTACTTAATCGTGTATTACGTTATACGTTATTACGTAATAGTATATAACGTTATACGTTATTACGTAATAGTATATAACGTTATGCGTGATAAGGTAATACTATATAACGTTATACGTTATTACGTAATAGTATATAACGTTATACGTTATTACGTAATCGTATATAACGTTATACGTTATTACTTAATAGTGTACAAGGTTTTAAGTTAGTACCGAATAGTATATAACGTTATACGATATAACGTAATAGTATATAACGTTATACATTATAAGGTAATACTACAACACGTTATACGTCATAAGGTAATACTATGTAACGTTATTCGTTAATACGTAATAGTATATAACGTTATACGTTATACGTTATTACGTAATAGTATATAATGTTATACGTTATACGTTATTACGTAATAGTATATAACGTTATACGTTATTACTTAATCGTGTATAAAGTTATTAGTACGTAATAGTATATAACGTTATACGTTATACGTTATTACGTAATAGTATATAACGTTATACGTTATACGTTATTACGTAATAGTATATAACGTTATACGTTATACGTTATTACGTAATAGTATATAACGTTATACGTTATTATTTAATCGTACATAACGTTATACGTTATTACGTAATAGTATATATCGCTACACGTTATTATGAAATATTATATAACGTTATACGTTATTACTTAATCGTGTATAAAGTTATTAGTACGTAATAGTATATAACGTTATACGTTATACGTTATAAGGTAATATTACATAAAGTGATACGTTACACGTTACAAGGTAATATTAAATAACGTTACACGTTATAAGGAAACACTAAATAACGTTATGCGTCATAAGGTAATACTATGTAACGTTATACGTTATTACGTAATAGTATATAACGTTATGCGTCAGAAGGTAATACTATATAACGTTATACGTTATAACGTAATAGTATATAACGTTATACGTTATTACGTAATAGTATATAAAGTTATACGTTATACGTTATTACGTAATAGCATATAACGTTATACGTTATTATTTAATAGTATATAACGTTATACGTTATTACGTAATAGTATATAACGTCATGCGTCATAAGGTAATACTATATAACGTTATACGTTATTTCGTAATAGTATATAACGTTATGCGTCATAAGGTAATACTATATAACGTTATACGTCATTACGTAATAGTATATAACGTTATACGTTATTCGTTATTACGTAATAGTATATAACGTTATACGTTATACGTTATTACATAATAGTATATAACGTTATACGTTATACGTTATTACATAATAGTATATAACGTTATACGTTATACGTTATTACGTAATAGTATATAACGTTATACGTTATTATGTAATCGTGTATAAAGTTATTAGTACGTAATAGTATATAACGTTATACGTTATACGTTATAAGGTAATATTACATAAAGTGATACGTTACACGTTACAAGGTAATATTAAATAACGTTACACGTTATAAGGAAACACTAAATAACGTTATGCGTCATAAGGTAATACTATGTAACGTCATACGTTATAAGGTAATAGTACATAACGTTATGCGTCATAAGGTAATACTATATAACGTTATACGTTATTATGTAATAGTATATAACGTTATACGTTATTTCGTAACATTATAGCACGTTATACGTTATTACGTAATTGTATATAACGTTATACGTTATACGTCATTACGTAATAGTATATAACGTTATACGTTATTATGTAAGACTATATGCCATTATACGTTATTACGTAATAGTATATAACGTTATACGTTATTACGTAATAGTATATAACGTTATACGTTATTACGTAATAGTATATAACGTTATACGTTATTACGTAATAGTATATAACGTTATACGTTATTACTTAATCGTGTATTACGTTATACGTTATTACGTAATAGTATATAACGTTATACGTTATTACGTAATAGTATATAACGTTATGCGTCATAAGGTAATACTATATAACGTTATACGTCATTACGTAATAGTATATAACGTTATACGTTATACGTTATTACGTAATAGTATATAACGTTATACGTTATACGTTATTACGTAATAGTATATAACGTTATACGTTATACGTTATTACATAATAGTATATAACGTTATACGTTATACGTTATAAGGTAATATTACATAAAGTGATACGTTACACGTTACAAGGTAATATTAAATAACGTTACACGTTAGAAGGAAACACTAAATAACGTTATGCGTCATAAGGTAATACTATGTAACGTTATACGTTATTACGTAATAGTATATAACGTTATGCGTCAGAAGGTAATACTATATAACGTTATACGTTATAACGTAATAGTATATAACGTTATACGTTATTACGTAATATTATATAACGTTATACGTTATTACGTAATAGTATATAACGTTATGCGTCATAAGGTAATACTATATAACGTTATACGTCATTACGTAATAGTATATAAGGTTATACGTTATACGTTATTACGTAATAGTATATAACGTTATACGTTATTACTTAATTGTGTACAAAGTTATTAGTACGTAATAGTATATAACGTTAGACGTTATACGTTATAAGGTAATATTACATAACGTGATACGTTACACGTTATAAGGTAATATTAAATAACGTTACACGTTATAAGGAAATACTACATAACGTTATGCGTCATAAGGTAATACTATATATCGTTATACGTTATGACGTAATAGTATATAACGTTATACGTTATTACGTAATAGTATATAACGTTATACGTTATTACTTAATAGTGTACAAGGTTTTAAGTTAGTACCGAATAGTATATAACGTTATAAGATATAACGTAATAGTATATAACGTTATACATTATAAGGTAATACTACACAACGTTATACGTCATAAGGTAATACTATGTAACGTTATACGTTATTACGTAATAGTATAAAACGTTATACGTTATTACATAATCGTGTATAAAGTTATTAGTACGTAATAGTATATAACGTTATACGTTATACGTTATAAGGTAATATTACATAAAGTGATACGTTACACGTTACAAGGTAATATTAAATAACGTTACACGTTATAAGGAAACACTAAATAACGTTATGCGTCATAAGGTAATACTATATAACGTTATACGTTATTACGTAATAGTATATAACGTTATACGTTATACGTTATTACGTAATAGTATATAACGTTATACGTTATACGTTATTACGTAATAGTATATAACGTTATACGTTATTATTTAATCGTACATAACGTTATACGTTATTACGTAATAGTATATATCGCTACACGTTATTATGAAATAGTATATATCGTTATACGTTATTACTTAATCGTGTATAAAGTTATTAGTACGTAATAGTATATAACGTTATACGTTATACGTTATAAGGTAATATTACATAAAGTGATACGTTACACGTTACAAGGTAATATTAAATAACGTTACACGTTATAAGAAAACACTAAATAACGTTATGCGTCATAAGGTAATACTATGTAACGTTATACGTTATTACGTAATAGTATATAACGTTATGCGTCAGAAGGTAATACTATATAACGTTATACGTTATAACGTAATAGTATATAACGTTATACGTTATTACGTAATAGTATATAAAGTTATACGTTATACGTTATTACGTAATAGCATATAACGTTATACGTTATTATTTAATAGTATATAACGTTATACGTTATTACGTAATAGTATATAACGTCATGCGTCATAAGGTAATACTATATAACGTTATACGTCATTACGTAATAGTATATAACGTTATACGTTATACGTTATTACGTAATAGTATATAACGTTATACGTTATACGTTATTACGTAATAGTATATAACGTTATACGTTATACGTTATTACATAATAGTATATAACGTTATACGTTATACGTTATAAGGTAATATTACATAAAGTGATACGTTACACGTTACAAGGTAATATTAAATAACGTTACACGTTATAAGGAAACACTAAATAACGTTATGCGTCATAAGGTAATACTATGTAACGTTATACGTTATAAGGTAATACTACATAACGTTATGCGTCATAAGGTAATACTATATAACGTTATACGTTATTATGTAATAGTATATAAGGTTATACGTTATACGTTATTACGTAATAGTATATAACGTTATACGTTATTACTTAATTGTGTACAAAGTTATTAGTACGTAATAGTATATAACGTTAGACGTTATACGTTATAAGGTAATATTACATAACGTGATACGTTACACGTTATAAGGTAATATTAAATAACGTTACACGTTATAAGGAAATACTACATAACGTTATGCGTCATAAGGTAATACTATATATCGTTATACGTTATGACGTAATAGTATATAACGTTATACGTTATTACGTAATAGTATATAACGTTATACGTTATTACTTAATAGTGTACAAGGTTTTAAGTTAGTACCGAATAGTATATAACGTTATAAGATATAACGTAATAGTATATAACGTTATACATTATAAGGTAATACTACACAACGTTATACGTCATAAGGTAATACTATGTAACGTTATACGTTATTACGTAATAGTATAAAACGTTATACGTTATTACATAATCGTGTATAAAGTTATTAGTACGTAATAGTATATAACGTTATACGTTATACGTTATAAGGTAATATTACATAAAGTGATACGTTACACGTTACAAGGTAATATTAAATAACGTTACACGTTATAAGGAAACACTAAATAACGTTATGCGTCATAAGGTAATACTATATAACGTTATACGTTATTACGTAATAGTATATAACGTTATACGTTATACGTTATTACGTAATAGTATATAACGTTATACGTTATACGTTATTACGTAATAGTATATAACGTTATACGTTATTATTTAATCGTACATAACGTTATACGTTATTACGTAATAGTATATATCGCTACACGTTATTATGAAATAGTATATATCGTTATACGTTATTACTTAATCGTGTATAAAGTTATTAGTACGTAATAGTATATAACGTTATACGTTATACGTTATAAGGTAATATTACATAAAGTGATACGTTACACGTTACAAGGTAATATTAAATAACGTTACACGTTATAAGAAAACACTAAATAACGTTATGCGTCATAAGGTAATACTATGTAACGTTATACGTTATTACGTAATAGTATATAACGTTATGCGTCAGAAGGTAATACGAGGGTGAATCAAAGATAAACGAGACTTTTGTTTCTGAGCGCGTAAATTTAAAGGGAGCGAGCGGCCGCTTCTAGTGTGCATTGGTTGGGATGTCAGGAGTGGGGAGAGCAGGCCGTTGTCCAGTTCAGACACGTTTGGCGGTAGTATTCAAGATGTCAGAGCAACAAGTACACCTCTCAGTTGCGCAACGCATTATTATTAAATTTCTCACACATGAAGGCGTCAAACCAATAGAAATTCTGCAAAGATTGACTGCACAGTTCGGGGATCAGACACTGTCAAGGGCTCGCGTGTTTGCCTGGCATAAGAAGTTCAAGGAAGGACGTGAACTGGTTGAAAATGTGGAACATGATCGTCGTCCTCGAACCAGCATTACGGAGGAGAACATTCGCACAATAAATGCTGCTTATTACTGTGAGCTTTTGAGGGAGGCAAAGGTTGCTTATCGTTCGAAAAGGCGTAACCAACCGATTCGAGACGTCATTCTCCTCCACGACAACGCCAGGCCTCATACAGCAGCTCTAACCTGCACAACATTAGAGGAAATAAGGTGGACTCCACTTGATCATCCTCCCTACAGTCCTGACCTATCGCCCTGCGATTTCCATCTCTTCGGACCGCTTAAAGAAGCACTAGGAGGACAACGATTCCAAGACGACGCGGCGGTGGAGGCCTTTGTGCGCAATTGGCTTCTGACACAGCACTCTTCTTTTTACGATGCTGGGATCAAAAATCTCCCAATCCGCTGGGAAAAATGCATTTCCAAAGCAGGAGACTATGTTGAAAAATAATATGTGCTTGGCTATGTTATTTCACTGAATAAAATTATTTTAAAAATAAAGTCTCGTTTATATTTGAGTCACCCTCGTACTATATAACGTTATACGTTATAACGTAATAGTATATAACGTTATACGTTATTACGTAATAGTATATAAAGTTATACGTTATACGTTATTACGTAATAGCATATAACGTTATACGTTATTATTTAATAGTATATAACGTTATACGTTATTACGTAATAGTATATAACGTCATGCGTCATAAGGTAATACTATATAACGTTATACGTCATTACGTAATAGTATATAACGTTATACGTTATACGTTATTACGTAATAGTATATAACGTTATACGTTATACGTTATTACGTAATAGTATATAACGTTATACGTTATACGTTATTACATAATAGTATATAACGTTATACGTTATACGTTATAAGGTAATATTACATAAAGTGATACGTTACACGTTACAAGGTAATATTAAATAACGTTACACGTTATAAGGAAACACTAAATAACGTTATGCGTCATAAGGTAATACTATGTAACGTTATACGTTATAAGGTAATACTACATAACGTTATGCGTCATAAGGTAATACTATATAACGTTATACGTTATTATGTAATAGTATATAACGTTATACGTTATTTCGTAACATTATAGCACGTTATACGTTATTACGTAATTGTATATAACGTTATACGTTATACGTCATTACGTAATAGTATATAACGTTATACGTTATTATGTAAGACTATATAACATTATACGTTATTACGTAATAGTATATAACGTTATACGTTATTATGAAATAGTATATAACGTTATACGTTATTACGTAATAGTATGTAACGTTATACGTTATTACGTAATAGTATATAACGTTATACGTTATTACGTAATAGTATATAACGTTATACGTTATTACGTAATAGTATATAACGTTATACGTTATTACGTAATAGTATATAACGTTATACGTTATTACTTAATCGTGTATTACGTTATACGTTATTACGTAATAGTATATAACGTTATACGTTATTACGTAATAGTATATAACGTTATGCGTCATAAGGTAATACTATATAACGTTATACGTTATTACGTAATAGTATATAACGTTATACGTTATTACGTAATAGTATATAACGTTATACGTTATTACGTAATAGTATATAACGTTATACGTTATTACGTAATAGTATATAACGTTATACGTTATTACGTAATAGTATATAACGTTATGCGTCATAAGGTAATACTATATAACGTTATACGTTATTACGTAATAGTATATAACGTTATACGTTATTACGTAATAGTATATAACGTTATACGTTATTACGTAATAGTATATAACGTTATACGTTATTACGTAATAGTATATAACGTTATACGTTATTACGTAATAGTATATAACGTTATACGTTATTACGTAATAGTATATAACGTTATACGTTATTACTTAATCGTGTATATAGTTATTAGTACGTAATAGTATATAACGTTATACGTTATACGTTATAAGGTAATACTACATAAAGTGATACGTTACACGTTACAAGGTAATATTAAATAACGTTACACGTTATAAGGAAACACTAAATAACGTTATGCGTCATAAGGTAATACTATGTAACGTTATACGTTATTACGTAATAGTATATAACGTTATGCGTCAGAAGGTAATACTATATAACGTTATACGTTATAACGTAATAGTATATAACGTTATACGTTATTACGTAATATTATATAACGTTATACGTTATTACGTAATAGTATATAACGTTATACGTTATTATGTAATATTATATAACGTTATACGTTATTACGTAATAGTATATAACGTTATACGTTATTACGTAATAGTATATAACGTTATACGTTATTACGTAATAGTATATAACGTTATACGATATTACTTAATCGTGTATTACGTTATACGTTATTACGTAATAGTATATAACGTTATACGTTATTACGTAGTAGTATATAACGTTATGCGTGATAAGGTAATACTATATAACGTTATACGTTATTACGTAATAGTATATAACGTTATACGTTATTACGTAATCGTATATAACGTTATACGTTATTACTTAATAGTGTACAAGGTTTTAAGTTAGTACCGAATAGTATATAACGTTATACGATATAACGTAATAGTATATAACGTTATACATTATAAGGTAATACTACACAACGTTATACGTCATAAGGTAATACTATGTAACGTTATACGTTAATACGTAATAGTATATAACGTTATACATTATAAGGTAATACTACACAACGTTATACGTCATAAGGTAATACTATGTAACGTTATACGTTATTACGTAATAGTATATAACGTTATACGTTATTACGTAATAGTATATAACGTTATACGTTATTACGTAATAGTATATAACGTTATACGTTATTACTTAATCGTGTATTACGTTATACGTTATTACGTAATACTATATAACGTTATACGTTATTACGTAATAGTATATAACGTTATGCGTCATAAGGTAATACTATATAACGTTATACGTTATTACGTAATAGTATATAACGTTATACGTTATTACGTAATAGTATATAACGTTATACGTTATTACGTAATAGTATATAACGTTATACGTTATTACGTAATAGTATATAACGTTATACGTCATAAGGTAATACTATATAACGTTATACGTTATTACGTAATAGTATATAACGTTATACGTTATTACGTAATAGTATATAACGTTATACGTTATTAGGTAATAGTATATAACGTTATACGTTATTACGTAATAGTATATAACGTTATACGTTATTACGTAATAGTATATAACGTTATACGTTATTACGTAATAGTATATAACGTTATACGTTATTACGTAATAGTATATAACGTTATACGTTATTACTTAATCGTGTATAAAGTTATTAGTACGTAATAGTATATAACGTTATACGTTATACGTTATAAGGTAATATTACATAAAGTGATACGTTACATGTTACAAGGTAATATTAAATAACGTTACACGTTATAAGGAAACACTAAATAACGTTATGCGTCATAAGGTAATACTATGTAACGTTATACGTTATTACGTAATAGTATATAACGTTATGCGTCAGAAGGTAATACTATATAACGTTATACGTTATAACGTAATAGTATATAACGTTATACGTTATTACGTAATATTATATAACGTTATACGTTATTACGTAATAGTATATAACGTTATACGTTATTACGTAATAGTATATAACGTTATACGTTATTACGTAATAGTATATAACGTTATACGTTATTACGTAATAGTATATAACGTTATACGTTATTACGTAATAGTATATAACGTTATACGTCATAAGGTAATACTATATAACGTTATACGTTATTACGTAATAGTATATAACGTTATACGTTATTACGTAATAGTATATAACGTTATACGTTATTACGTAATAGTATATAACGTTATACGTTATTACGTAATAGTATATAACGTTATACGTTATTACGTAATAGTATATAACGTTATACGTTATTACGTAATAGTATATAACGTTATACGTTATTACGTAATAGTATATAACGTTATACGTTATTACTTAATCGTGTATAAAGTTATTAGTACGTAATAGTATATAACGTTATACGTTATACGTTATAAGGTAATATTACATAAAGTGATACGTTACATGTTACAAGGTAATATTAAATAACGTTACACGTTATAAGGAAACACTAAATAACGTTATGCGTCATAAGGTAATACTATGTAACGTTATACGTTATTACGTAATAGTATATAACGTTATGCGTCAGAAGGTAATACTATATAACGTTATACGTTATAACGTAATAGTATATAACGTTATACGTTATTACGTAATATTATATAACGTTATACGTTATTACGTAATAGTATATAACGTTATGCGTCATAAGGTAATACTATATAACGTTATACGTCATTACGTAATAGTATATAACGTTATACGTTATACGTTATTACGTAATAGTATATAATGTTATACGTTATACGTTATTACGTAATAGTATACAACGTTATACGTTATACGTTATTACGTAATAGTATATAACGTTATACGTTATTATGTAATAGTATATAACGTTATACGTTATTACGTAATAGTATATAACGTTATACGTTATTACGTAATAGTATATAACGTCATACGTTATTACGTAATAGTATATAACGTTATACGATATTACTTAATCGTGTATTACGTTATACGTTATTACGTAATAGTATATAACGTTATACGTTATTACGTAATAGTATATAACGTTATGCGTGATAAGGTAATATTTTATATAACGTTATACGTTATTACGTAATAGTATATAACGTTATACGTTATTACGTAATCGTATATAACGTTATACGTTATTACTTAATAGTGTACAAGGTTTTAAGTTAGTACCGAATAGTATATAACGTTATACGATATAACGTAATAGTATATAACGTTATACATTATAAGGTAATACTACACAACGTTATACGTCATAAGGTAATACTATGTAACGTTATACGTTAATACGTAATAGTATATAACGTTATACGTTATTACATAATCGTGTATAAAGTTATTAGTACGTAATAGTATATAACGTTATACGTTATACGTTATAAGGTAATATTACATAAAGTGATACGTTACACGTTACAAGGTAATATTAAATAACGTTACACGTTATAAGGAAACACTAGATAACGTTATGCGTCATAAGGTAATACTATATAACGTTATACGTTATTACGTAATAGTATATAACGTTATACGTTATACGTTATTACGTAATAGTATATAACGTTATACGTTATACGTTATTACGTAATAGTATATAACGTTATACGTTATTACTTAATCGTGTATAAAGTTATTAGTACGTAATAGTATATAACGTTAGACGTTATACGTTATAAGGTAATATTACATAACGTGATACGTTACACGTTATAAGGTAATATTAAATAACGTTACACGTTATAAGGAAATACTACATAACGTTATGCGTCATAAGGTAATACTATATATCGTTATACGTTATTACGTAATAGTATATAACGTTGTTCGTTATTACGTAATAGTATATAACGTTATACGTTATTATGTAAGAGTATATAACGTTATACGTTATTATGTAAGAGTATATAACGTTATACGTTATTACGTAATAGTATATAACGTTATACGTTATTACGTAATAGTATATAACGTTATACGTTATTACGTAATAGTATATAACGTTATACGTTATTACGTAATAGTATATAACGTTATACGTTATTATGAAATAGTATATAACGTTATACGTTATTACGTAATAGTGTATTACGTTATACGTTATTACGTAATAGTATATAACGTTATACGTTATTACGTAATAGTATATAACGTTATGCGTCATAAGGTAATACTATATAACGTTATACGTTATTACGTAATAGTATATAACGTTATACGTTATTACGTAATAGTATATAACGTTATACGCTAGTACGTAATAGTGTATAACGTTATACGTTATTACGTAATAGTATATAACGTTATACGTTATTACGTAATAGTATATAACGTTATACGTTATTACGTGATAGTATATAACTTTATACGTTATACGTTATTACATAATAGTATATAACGTTATACGTTATTATGTAATAGTATATAACGTTATACGTTATTTCGTAACATTACAGAACGTTATACGTTATTACGTAATTGTATATAACGTTATACGCTATACGTCATTACGTAATAGTACATAAAGTTATACGTTATTATGTAAGAGTGTATAACATTATACGTTATTACGTAATAGTATATAACGTTATACGTTATTATGAAATAGTATATAACGTTATACGTTATTACGTAATAGTATATAACGTTATACGTTATACGTAATTACGTAATAGTATATAACGTTATACGTTATACGTTATTACGTAATAGTATATAACGTTATACGTTATACGTTATTACGTAATATTATATAACGTTATACGTTATTATGTAATAGTATATAACGTTATACGTTATTACGTAATAGTATATAACGTTATACGTTATTACGTCATAGTATATAACGTTATACGTTATTACGTAATAGTATATAACGTTATACGTTATTACGTAATAGTATATAACGTTATACGTTATTACGTAATAGTATATAACGTTATACGTCATTACTTAATCGTGTATAAAGTTATTAGCACGTAATAGTATATAACTTTATACGTTATAGGTTATAAGGTAATACTACATAAAGTGATACGTTACACGTTATAAGCTAATATTAAATAACGTTACACGTAATAAGGAAGCACTACATAACGTTATGCGTCATAAGGTAATACTATATAACGTTATACGTTATTACTTAATAGTGTACGAGGTTTTAAGTTAGTACCGAATATTATATAACGTTAAACGATATAACGTAATAGTAGATAACGTTATACGTTATAAGGTAATACTACATAACGTTATGCGTCATAAGGTAATACTATGTAACGTTATACGTTATTACGTAATAGTATATAACGTTATACGTTATTACATAATCGTGTATAAATTTATTAGTACGTAATAGTATATAACGTTATACGTTATACGTTATTACGTAATAGTATATAACGTTATACGTTATTACGTAATAGTATATAACGTTATACGTTATTACGTAATAGTATATAACGTTATACGTTATTACGTAATAGTATATAACGTTATACGTTATTACGTAATAGTATATAACGTTATGCGTCAGAAGGTAATACTATATAACGTTATACGTTATAACGTAATAGTATATAACGTTATACGTTATTACGTAATAGTATATAACGTTATACGTTATTACGTAATAGTATATAACGTTATACGTTATTACGTAATAGTATATAACGTTATACGTTATTACGTAATAGTATATAACGTTATGCGTCATAAGGTAATACTATATAACGTTATACGTTATTACGTAATAGTATATAACGTTTACGTTATACGTTATTACGTAATAGTATATAACGTTATACGTTATTACGTAATAGTATATAACGTTATGCGTCAGATGGTAATACTATATAACGTTATACGTTATAACGTAATAGTATATAACGTTATACGTTATTACGTAATAGTATATAACGTTATACGTTATTACGTAATAGTATATAACGTTATACGTTATTACGTAATAGTATATAACGTTATGCGTCATAAGGTAATACTATATAACGTTATACGTTATTACGTAATAGTATATAACGTTATACGTTATACGTTATTACGTAATAGTATATAACGTTATACGTTATACGTTATTACGTAATAGTATATAACGTTATACGTTATACGTTATTGCGTAATAGTATATAACGTTATACGTTATACGTTATTACGTAATAGTATATAACGTTATACGTTATTACGTAATAGTATATAACGTTATACGTTATTACGTAATAGTATATAACGTTATACGTTATTACGTAATAGTATATAGCGTTATACGTTATTACGTAATAGTATATAACGTTATCCGTTATTACGTAATAGTATATAACGTTATACGTTATTACGTAATAGTATATAACGTTATGCGTCATAAGGTAATACTATATAACGTTATACGTTATTACGTAATAGTATATAACGTTATACGTTATTACGTAATAGTATATAACGTTATACGTTATAGGTTATAAGGTAATATTACATAAAGTGATACGTTACACGTTATAAGGTAATATTAAATAACGTTACACGTAATAAGATAGCACCACATAACGTTATGCGTCATAAGGTAATACTATATAACGTTATACGTTATTACTTAATAGTGTACGAGGTTTTAAGTTAGTACCGAATAGTATATAACGTTATACGATATAACGTAATAGTATATAACGTTATCCGTTATTACGTAATAGTATATAACGTTATGCGTCAGATGGTAATACTATATAACGTTATACGTTATAACGTAATAGTATATAACGTTATACGTTATTACGTAATAGTATATAACGTTATACGTTATTACGTAATAGTATATAACGTTATACGTTATTACGTAATAGTATATAACGTTATGCGTCATAAGGTAATACTATATAACGTTATACGTTATTACGTAATAGTATATAACGTTATACGTTATACGTTATTACGTAATAGTATATAACGTTATACGTTATACGTTATTACGTAAAGTATATAACGTTATACGTTATACGTTATTGCGTAATAGTATATAACGTTATACGTTATACGTTATTACGTAATAGTATATAACGTTATACGTTATTACGTAATAGTATATAACGTTATACGTTATTACGTAATAGTATATAACGTTATACGTTATTACGTAATAGTATATAGCGTTATACGTTATTACGTAATAGTATATAACGTTATCCGTTATTACGTAATAGTATATAACGTTATACGTTATTACGTAATAGTATATAACGTTATGCGTCATAAGGTAATACTATATAACGTTATACGTTATTACGTAATAGTATATAACGTTATACGTTATTACGTAATAGTATATAACGTTATACGTTATAGGTTATAAGGTAATATTACATAAAGTGATACGTTACACGTTATAAGGTAATATTAAATAACGTTACACGTAATAAGATAGCACCACATAACGTTATGCGTCATAAGGTAATACTATATAACGTTATACGTTATTACTTAATAGTGTACGAGGTTTTAAGTTAGTACCGAATAGTATATAACGTTATACGATATAACGTAATAGTATATAACGTTATACGTTATTACGTAATAGTATATAACGTTATACGTTATTACATAATCGTGTATAAAGTTATTAGTACGTAATAGTATATAGCGTTATACGTTATACGTTATAAGGTAATATTACATAAAGTGATACGTTACACGTTACAAGGAAATATTAAATAACGTTACACGTTATAAGGAAACACTAAATAACGTTATGCGTCATAAGGTAATACTATGTAACGTTATACGTTATTACGTAATAGTATGTAACGTTATGCGTCAGAAGGTAATACTATATAACGTTATACGTTATAACGTAATAGTATATAGCGTTATACGTTATTACGTAATAGTATATAAAGTTGTACGTTATACGTTATTACGTAATAGTATATAACGTTATACGTTATTATTTAATAGTATATAACGTTATACGTTATTACGTAATAGTATATAACGTCATGCGTCATAAGGTAATACTACATAACGTTATACGTTATTACGTAATAGTATATAACGTTATGCGTCAGAAGGTAATACTATATAACGTTATATGTTATAACGTAATAATATATAACGTTATATGTTATAACGTAATAGTATATAACGTTATACGTTATACGTTATTACGTAATAGTATATAAAGTTATACGTTATACGTTATTACGTAATAGTATATAACGTTATACGTTATACGTCATTACGTAATAGTATATAACGTTATACGTTATTATGTAAGAGTATAAAACGTTATACGTTATTACGTAATAGTATATAACGTTATACGTTATAATGAAATAGTATATAACGTTATACGTTATTACGTAATAGTATGTAACGTTATGCGTCAGAAGGTAATACTATATAACGTTATACGTTATAACGTAATAGTATATAGCGTTATACGTTATTACGTAATAGTATATAAAGTTGTACGTTATACGTTATTACGTAATAGTATATAACGTTATACGTTATTATTTAATAGTATATAACGTTATACGTTATTACGTAATAGTATATAACGTCATGCGTCATAAGGTAATACTACATAACGTTATACGTTATTACGTAATAGTATATAACGTTATGCGTCAGAAGGTAATACTATATAACGTTATATGTTATAACGTAATAATATATAACGTTATATGTTATAACGTAATAGTATATAACGTTATACGTTATACGTTATTACGTAATAGTATATAAAGTTATACGTTATACGTTATTACGTAATAGTATATAACGTTATACGTTATACGTCATTACGTAATAGTATATAACGTTATACGTTATTATGTAAGAGTATAAAACGTTATACGTTATTACGTAATAGTATATAACGTTATACGTTATAATGAAATAGTATATAACGTTATACGTTATTACGTAATAGTATATAACGTTATACGTTATACGTCATTACGTAATAGTATATAACGTTATACGTTATTACGTAAAAGTATATAACGTTATACGTTATTACGTAATAGTATATAACGTTATGCGTCATAAGGTAATACTATATAACGTTATACGTTATTACGTAATAGTATATAACGTTATACGTTATACGTAAACACGTAATAGTATATAACGTTATACGTTATACGTTATTACGTAATAGTATATAACGTTATACGTTATACGTTATTACGTAATATTATATAACGTTATACGTTATTATGTAATAGTATATAACGTTATACGTTATTACGTAATTGTATATAACGTTATACGTTATTACGTAATAGTATATAACGTTATACGTTATACAATATAACGTAATAGTATATAACGTTATACGTTATTACGTAATAGTATATAACGTTATACGTTATTACATAATAGTGTATAAAGTTATTAGTACGTAATAGTATATAACGTTATACGTTATACGTTATTACGTAATAGTATATAACGTTATACGTTATTACGTAATAGTATATAACGTTATACGTTATTACGTAATAGTATATAACGTTATACGTTATTACGTAATAGTATATAACGTTATGCGTCATAAGGTAATACTATATAACGTTATACGTTATTACTTAATAGTGTACGAGGTTTTAAGTTAGTACCGAATATTATATAACGTTATACGATATAACGTAATAGTAGATAACGTTATACGTTATAAGGTAATACTACATAACGTTATGCGTCATAAGGTAATACTATGTAACGTTATACGTTATTACGTAATAGTATATAACGTTATACGTTATTACATAATCGTGTATAAAGTTATTAGTACGTAATAGTATATAACGTTATACGTTATACGTTATAAGGTAATATTACATAAAGTGATACGTTACACGTTACAAGGAAATATTAAATAACGTTACACGTTATAAGGAAGCACTAAATAACGTTATGCGTCATAAGGTAATACTATGTAACGTTATACGTTATTACGTAATAGTATGTAACGTTATGCGTCAGAAGGTAATACTATATAACGTTATACGTTATAACGTAATAGTATATAGCGTTATACGTTATTACGTAATAGTATATAAAGTTATACGTTATACGTTATTACGTAATAGTATATAACGTTATACGTTATTATTTAATAGTATATAACGTTATACGTTATTACGTAATAGTATATAACGTCATGCGTCATAAGGTAATACTATATAACGTTATACGTTATTACGTAATAGTATATAACGTTATGCGTCAGAAGGTAATACTATATAACGTTATATGTTATAACGTAATAATATATAACGTTATATGTTATAACGTAATAGTATATAACGTTATACGTTATACGTTATTACGTAATAGTATATAAAGTTATACGTTATACGTTATTACGTAATAGTATATAACGTTATACGTTATTACGTAATAGTATATAACGTTATACGTTATTACGTAATAGTATATAACGTTATGCGTCATAAGGTAATACTATATAACGTTATACGTTATTACGTAATAGTATATAACGTTATACGTTATTATGTAATAGTATATAACGTTATACGTTATACGTAATTACGTAATAGTATATAACGTTATACGTTATACGTTATTACGTAATAGTGTATAACGTTATACGTTATACGTTATTACGTAATATTATATAACGTTATACGTTATTATGTAATAGTACATAACGTTATACGTTATTACGTAATAGTATATAACGTTATACGTTATTACGTAATAGTATATAACGTTATGCGTCAGAAGGTAATACTATATAACGTTATACGTTATAACGTAATAGTATATAACGTTATACGTTATTACGTAATAGTATATAACGTTATAAGTTATTACGTAATAGTATATAACGTTATACGTTATTACGTAATAGTATATAACGTTATACGTTATTACGTAATAGTATATAACGTTATGCGTCTGATGGTAGTACTATATAACGTTATACGTTATAACGTAATAGTATATAACGTTATACGTTATTACGTAATAGTATATAACGTTATACGTTATTACGTAATAGTATATAACGTTATACGTTATTACGTAATAGTATATAACGTTATACGTTATTACGTAATAGTATATAACGTTATGCGTCATAAGGTAATACTATATAACGTTATACGTTATTACGTAATAGTATATAACGTTATACGTTATACGTTATTACGTAATAGTATATAACGTTATACGTTATACGTTATTACGTAATAGTATATAACGTTATACGTTATACGTTATTACGTAATAGTATATAACGTTATACGTTATTACGTAATAGTATATAACGTTATACGTTATTACGTAATAGTATATAACGTTATACGTTATTACGTAATAGTATATAACGTTATACGTTATTACGTAATAGTATATAACGTTATACGTTATTACGTAATAGTATATAACGTTATACGTTATTACGTAATAGTATATAACGTTATACGTTATTACGTAATAGTATATAACGTTATACGTTATTACGTAATAGTATATAACGTTTTACGTTATTACATAATCGTGTATAAAGTTATTAGTACGTAATAGTATATAACGTTATACGTTATACAGTAGCGGACAAAAGATTAAGACGAAATGGAAAAAATAAATAATTGATTTACTTTCCATAAAAAATATAAATACAGTGTTCTACATTTGGTATTAACTAATTAGGCATTTGTTTATACACTTACAAAAAAAATTTCATTTTGATATTTTGCTCAGTAGCGAAGTTACAAAAAAAGGAACGAAATCTGTATAATATTTTGTCGGTCAAAAGTTTAAGACTACACAAAAAATATTAAGTTTTGGTAAAAAAATATGCACAATTTTTGTTTAAATTCAATATTTTGTCCAATATCCGTTATTTCTTATCACTTCGGTACATCTTCTTGGCATTGAATCTATTAATTTTTTACATTGATCTACCGTAATATTACTCCAAGCTGTTTCAATTGTAGAGTAAAGTTCATTCAAATTTTTCGGTTTATAACCTTGTACTGTCTTTTTTATGATGCTCCACAAGTTCTCGATTGGATTAATATCTGGTGATTGGGACGGCCACGGCAGCACGGTGATATTTTCTTCTTGAAAAAACTGTTTCACAACCCGAGCCGTGTGCTTCGGATCATTATCATTTTGAAAAATAAAATCATCACTCATATTGTTGCGTGCAAAAGGTAACATTGTGTTCTTGAGTATGTCCTTGTATTGAAAACGGTCCATAATTCCATTGATACGACATATCGGACCAGGGCCGCTTCGAGAAAAACACGCCCACACCATAACGTTGCCACCACCATGTTTAAGAGTTTTTAAAACGCACTGTGTTTTCAAACTTTCGCCAATTCGACGTCTAACGTACCGTACCCCGTCAGAAGAGACGCGACTGAATTTCGATTCGTCAGAAAACAATACCTTTTGCCAATCTTCACTTGTCCAATGCTTATGAGCTTTAGCAAATGCAAGTCGTCTTTTTCGATTCCTAGAACTCAGCAGTGGTTTCTTTTGGGGTTTTCGTCCTCTTAAGTTAAAGTCTTCTAATCTTCTCCTAACAGTTCTAGCACTAATTTGTGTATCGTTTTCATAGTTTATCTCCGCAGCAATATTATTTGCACTACGAAAACGATCCTTTTCGCTCAATCGATGAATCCGGCGATCCATTTTCGGTGTTGTTTTCCGTGGTCTTCCGTTTTTCGGTTGATCGCAATACATGCCTGTCTTTAAACATTTATACCAAGCTTGTTTACAAGCTGTTTCTGACCTGTTCACTATATTTGCTATTTCGGTGAAGGTTTTACTTTGCTTTCGCAGCCTTACGATTTGTTCCCTTTCGTTTTCAAGTAAATTCTTTGATTTACCCATAGTCTGTTCCTACCTAAATGAATTTTAAGCAATAAAAGGTACACTAAACAATGATTTTGACATTCCAGAATCAAAATGTTCAAAAACTGTACTCGTACTCACGTTTTACACAGATCGTCTTAAACTAATGTCCACTGTTTCCAAGTGCTAGGCGGTAACTAACTGTTGTAACTCCTACATTGTTTGTATTTAACAACTGACTGTCTGAGGTTACGAAGGTCAAACATACAGCTACGTTATTCCAAAGAGACAAACCGAATAGAAGAACAATATGCGTATAAGATGTTTGTAATCCGGTTTACAAATCATCGTCTTAAACTTTTGTCCGCTACTGTACGTTATAAGGTAATATTACATAAAGTGATACGTTACACGTTACAAGGAAATATTAAATAACGTTACACGTTATAAGGAAGCACTAAATAACGTTATGCGTCATAAGGTAATACTATGTAACGTTATACGTTATTACGTAATAGTATGTAACGTTATGCGTCAGAAGGTAATACTATATAACGTTATACGTTATAACGTAATAGTATATAGCGTTATACGTTATTACGTAATAGTATATAAAGTTATACGTTATACGTTATTACGTAATAGTATATAACGTTATACGTTATTATTTAATAGTATATAACGTTATACGTTATTACGTAATAGTATATAACGTCATGCGTCATAAGGTAATACTATATAACGTTATACGTTATTACGTAATAGTATATAACGTTATGCGTCAGAAGGTAATACTATATAACGTTATATGTTATAACGTAATAATATATAACGTTATATGTTATAACGTAATAGTATATAACGTTATACGTTATACGTTATTACGTAATAGTATATAAAGTTATACGTTATACGTTATTACGTAATAGTATATAACGTTATACGTTATTACGTAATAGTATATAACGTTATACGTTATTACGTAATAGTATATAACGTTATACGTTATTACGTAATAGTATATAACGTTATACGTTATTACGTAATAGTATATAACGTTATGCGTCATAAGGTAATACTATATAACGTTATACGTTATTACGTAATAGTATATAACGTTATACGTTATTATGTAATAGTATATAACGTTATACGTTATACGTAATTACGTAATAGTATATAACGTTATACGTTATACGTTATTACGTAATAGTGTATAACGTTATACGTTATACGTTATTACGTAATATTATATAACGTTATACGTTATTATGTAATAGTACATAACGTTATACGTTATTACGTAATAGTATATAACGTTATACGTTATTACGTAATAGTATATAACGTTATACGTTATTACGTAATAGTATATAACGTTATACGTTATTACGTAATAGTATATAACGTTATACGTTATTACGTAATAGTATATAACGTTATGCGTCATAAGGTAATACTATATAACGTTATACGTTATTACGTAATAGTATATATCGCTATACGTTATACGTTATTACGTAATAGTATATAACGTTATACGTTATACGTTATTACGTAATATTATATAACGTTATACGTTATTATGTAATAGTATATAACGTTATACGTTATTACGTAATAGCATATAACGTTATACGTTATTACGTAATAGTATATAACGTTATACGTTATTACGTAATAGTATATAACGTTATACGTTATTACGTAATAGTATATAACGTTATACGTTATTACGTAATAGTATATAACGTTATACGTCATAACTTAGTCGTGTATAAAGTTATTAGCACGTAATAGTATATAACTTTATACGTTATAGGTTATAAGGTAATACTACATAAAGTGATACGTTACACGTTATAAGGTAATATTAAATAACGTTACACGTAATAAGGAAGCACTACATAACGTTATGCGTCATAAGGTAATACTATATAACGTTATACGTTATTACTTAATAGTGTACGAGGTTTTAAGTTAGTACCGAATATTATATAACGTTATACGATATAACGTAATAGTAGATAACGTTATACGTTATAAGGTAATACTACATAACGTTATGCGTCATAAGGTAATACTATGTAACGTTATACGTTATTACGTAATAGTATATAACGTTATACGTTATTACGTAATAGTATATAACGTTATGCGTCAGAAGGTAATACTATATAACGTTATACGTTATAACGTAATAGTATATAACGTTATACGTTATTACGTAATAGTATATAACGTTATAAGTTATTACGTAATAGTATATAACGTTATACGTTATTACGTAATAGTATATAACGTTATACGTTATTAGGTAATAGTATATAACGTTATGCGTCATAAGGTAATACTATATAACGTTATACGTTATTACGTAATAGTATATAACGTTATACGTTATACGTTATTACGTAATAGTATATAACGTTATACGTTATACGTTATTACGTAATAGTATATAACGTTATACGTTATTACGTAATAGTATATAACGTTATACGTTATTACGTAATAGTATATAACGTTATGCGTCAGATGGTAGTACTATATAACGTTATACGTTATAACTTAATAGTATATAACGTTATACGTTATTACGTAATAGTATATAACGTTATACGTTATTACGTAATAGTATATAACGTTATACGTTATTACGTAATAGTATATAACGTTATACGTTATTACGTAATAGTATATAACGTTATGCGTCATAAGGTAATACTATATAACGTTATACGTTATTACGTAATAGTATATAACGTTATACGTTATACGTTATTACGTAATAGTATATAACGTTATACGTTATACGTTATTACGTAATAGTATATAACGTTATACGTTATACGTTATTACGTAATAGTATATAACGTTATACGTTATACGTTATTACGTAATAGTATATAACGTTATACGTTATTACGTAATAGTATATAACGTTATACGTTATTACGTAATAGTATATAACGTTATACGTTATTACGTAATAGTATATAACGTTATACGTTATTACGTAATAGTATATAGCGTTATACGTTATTACGTAATAGTATATAACGTTATAGGTTATTACGTAATAGTATATAACGTTATACGTTATTAGGTAATAGTATATAACGTTATGCGTCATAAGGTAATACTATATAACGTTATACGTTATTACGTAATAGTATATAACGTTATACGTTATACGTTATTACGTAATAGTATATAACGTTATACGTTATACGTTATTACGTAATAGTATATAACGTTATACGTTATTACGTAATAGTATATAACGTTATACGTTATTACGTAATAGTATATAACGTTATGCGTCAGATGGTAGTACTATATAACGTTATACGTTATAACGTAATAGTATATAACGTTATACGTTATTACGTAATAGTATATAACGTTATACGTTATTACGTAATAGTATATAACGTTATACGTTATTACGTAATAGTATATAACGTTATACGTTATTACGTAATAGTATATAACGTTATGCGTCATAAGGTAATACTATATAACGTTATACGTTATTACGTAATAGTATATAACGTTATACGTTATACGTTATTACGTAATAGTATATAACGTTATACGTTATACGTTATTACGTAATAGTATATAACGTTATACGTTATTACGTAATAGTATATAACGTTATACGTTATTACGTAATAGTATATAACGTTATACGTTATTACGTAATAGTATATAACGTTATGCGTCATAAGGTAATACTATATAACGTTATACGTTATTACGTAATAGTATATAACGTTATACGTTATACGTTATTACGTAATAGTATATAACGTTATACGTTATACGTTATTACGTAATAGTATATAACGTTATACGTTATACGTTACTACGTAATAGTATATAACGTTATACGTTATACGTTATTACGTAATAGTATATAACGTTATACGTTATTACGTAATAGTATATAACGTTATACGTTATTACGTAATAGTATATAACGTTATACGTTATTACGTAATAGTATATAACGTTATACGTTATTACGTAATAGTATATAGCGTTATACGTTATTACGTAATAGTATATAACGTTATAGGTTATTACGTAATAGTATATAACGTTATACGTTATTACGTAATAGTATATAACGTTATGCGTCATAAGGTAATACTATATAACGTTATACGTTATTACGTAATAGTATATAACGTTATACGTTATAGGTTATAAGGTAATATTACATAAAGTGATACGTTACACGTTATAAGGTAATATTAAATAACGTTACACGTAATAAGGAAGCACCACATAACGTTATGCGTCATAAGGTAATACTATATAACGTTATACGTTATTACTTAATAGTGTACGAGGTTTTAAGTTAGTACCGAATAGTATATAACGTTATATACTATTACGTAATAGTATATAACGTTATACGTTATTACGTAATAGTATATAACGTTATACGTTATTACATAATCGTGTATAAAGTTATTAGTACGTAATAGTATATAACGTTATACGTTATACGTTATAAGGTAATATTACATAAAGTGATACGTTACACGTTACAAGGAAATATTAAATAACGTTACACGTTATAAGGAAGCACTAAATAACGTTATGCGTCATAAGGTAATACTATGTAACGTTATACGTTATTACGTAATAGTATGTAACGTTATGCGTCAGAAGGTAATACTATATAACGTTATACGTTATAACGTAATAGTATATAGCGTTATACGTTATTACGTAATAGTATATAAAGTTATACGTTATACGTTATTACGTAATAGTATATAACGTTATACGTTATTATTTAATAGTATATAACGTTATACGTTATTACGTAATAGTATATAACGTTATGCGTCATAAGGTAATACTATATAACGTTATACGTTATTACGTAATAGTATATAACGTTATACGTTATTACTTAATAGTGTACGAGGTTTTAAGTTAGTACCGAATAGTATATAACGTTATACGATATAACGTAATAGTATATAACGTTATACATTATAAGGTAATACTACACAACGTTATACGTCATAAGGTAATACTATGTTACGTTATACGTTATAACGTAATAGTATATAACGTTATACGTTATTACGTAATAGTATATAAAGTTATACGTTATACGTTATTACGTAATAGCATATAACGTTATACGTTATTATTTAATAGTATATAACGTTATACGTTATTACGTAATTATATATAACGTTATACGTTATTACGTAATAGTATATAACGTTATACGTTATTACGTAATAGTATATAGCGTTATACGTTATTACGTAATAGTATATAACGTTATACGTTATTACGTAATAGTATATAACGTTATACGTTATTACGTAATAGTATATAACGTTATGCGTCATAAGGTAATACTATATAACGTTATACGTTATTACGTAATAGTATATAACGTTATACGTTATAGGGTTATTACGTAATAGTATATAACGTTATACGTTATACGTTATTACGTAATAGTATATAACGTTATACGTTATACGTTATTACGTAATAGTATATAACGTTATACGTTATACGTTATTACGTAATAGTATATAACGTTATACGCTATTATGTAATAGCATATAACGTTATACGCTATTATGTAATAGCATATAACGTTATACGTTATTACGTAATAGTATATAACGTTATACGTTATTACGTAATAGTATATAACGTTATACATTATAAGGTAATACTACACAACGTTATACGTCATAAGGTAATACTATGTAACGTTATACGTTATTACGTAATAGTATATAACGTTATGGGTCATAAGGTAATACTATATAACGTTATACGTTATTACGTAATAGTATATATCGTTATACGTTATTACGTAATAGTATATAACGTTATACGCTAGTACGTAATAGTGTATAACGTTATACGTTATTACGTAATAGTATATAACGTTATACGTTATTACGTAATAGTATATAACGTTATACGTTATTACGTGATAGTATATAACGTTATACGTTATTACGTAATAGTATATAACGTTATACGTTATTACGTAATAGTATATAACGTTATACGTTATTACGTAATAGTATATAACGTTATACGTTTTTACGTAATAGTATATAACGTTATACGTTATTACGTAATAGTATATAACGTTATACGTTATTACGTAATAGTATATAACGTTATACGTTATTACTTAATCGTGTATTACATTATACGTTATTACGTAATAGTATATAACGTTATACGTTATTACGTAATAGTATATAACGTTATGCGTCAGATGGTAGTACTATATAACGTTATACGTTATAACGTAATAGTATATAACGTTATACGTTATTACGTAATAGTATATAACGTTATACGTTATTACGTAATAGTATATAACGTCATACGTTATTACGTAATAGTATATAACGTTATACGTTATTACGTAATAGTATATAACGTTATGCGTCATAAGGTAATACTATATAACGTTATACGTTATTACGTAATAGTATATAACGTTATACGTTATACGTTATTACGTAATAGTATATAACGTTATACGTTATACGTTATTACGTAATAGTATATAACGTTATACGTTATACGTTATTACGTAATAGTATATAACGTTATACGTTATACGTTATTACGTAATAGTATATAACGTTATACGTTATTACGTAATAGTATATAGCGTTATACGTTATTACGTAATAGTATATAGCGTTATACGTTATTACGTAATAGTATATAACGTTATACGTTATTACGTAATAGTATATAACGTTATACGTTATTACGTAATAGTATATAACGTTATGCGTCATAAGGTAATACTATATAACGTTATACGTTATTACGTAATAGTATATAACGTTATACGTTATAGGTTATAAGGTAATATTACATAAAGTGATACGTTACACGTTATAAGGTAATATTAAATAACGTTACACGTAATAAGGAAGCACCACATAACGTTATGCGTCATAAGGTAATACTATATAACGTTATACGTTATTACTTAATAGTGTACGAGGTTTTAAGTTAGTACCGAATAGTATATAACGTTATACAATATAACGTAATAGTATATAACGTTATACGTTATTACGTAATAGTATATAACGTTATACGTTATTACATAATCGTGTATAATGTTATTAGTACGTAATAGTATATAACGTTATACGTTATACGTTATAAGGTAATATTACATAAAGTGATACGTTACACGTTACAAGGAAATATTAAATAACGTTACACGTTATAAGGAAGCACTAAATAACGTTATGCGTCATAAGGTAATACTATGTAACGTTATACGTTATTACGTAATAGTATGTAACGTTATGCGTCAGAAGGTAATACTATATAACGTTATACGTTATAACGTAATAGTATATAGCGTTATACGTTATTACGTAATAGTATATAAAGTTATACGTTATACGTTATTACGTAATAGTATATAACGTTATACGTTATTATTTAATAGTATATAACGTTATACGTTATTACGTAATAGTATATAACGTCATGCGTCATAAGGTAATACTATATAACGTTATACGTTATTACGTAATAGTATATAACGTTATGCGTCAGAAGGTAATACTATATAACGTTATATGTTATAACGTAATAATATATAACGTTATATGTTATAACGTAATAGTATATAACGTTATACGTTATACGTTATTACGTAATAGTATATAAAGTTATACGTTATACGTTATTACGTAATAGTATATAACGTTATACGTTATACGTCATTACGTAATAGTATATAACGTTATACGTTATTATGTAAGAGTATAAAACGTTATACGTTATTACGTAATAGTATATAACGTTATACGTTATAATGAAATATTATATAACGTTATACGTTATTACGTAATAGTATATAACGTTATACGTTATTACGTAATAGTATATAACGGTATACGTTATTACGTAATAGTATATAACGTTATGCGTCATAAGGTAATACTATATAACGTTATACGTTATTACGTAATAGTATATAACGTTATACGTTATACGTTATTACGTAATAGTATATAACGTTATACGTTATACGTTATTACGTAATAGTATATAACGTTATACGTTATACGTTATTACGTAATAGTATATAACGTTATACGTTATTACGTAATAGTATATAACGTTATACGTTATTACGTAATAGTATATAACGTTATACGTTATTACGTAATAGTATATAACGTTATACGTTATTACGTAATAGTATATAGCGTTATACGTTATTACGTAATAGTATATAACGTTATAGGTTATTACGTAATAGTATATAACGTTATACGTTATTACGTAATAGTATATAACGTTATGCGTCATAAGGTAATACTATATAACGTTATACGTTATTACGTAATAGTATATAACGTTATACGTTATAGGTTATAAGGTAATATTACATAAAGTGATACGTTACACGTTATAAGGTAATATTAAATAACGTTACACGTAATAAGGAAGCACCACATAACGTTATGCGTCATAAGGTAATACTATATAACGTTATACGTTATTACTTAATAGTGTACGAGGTTTTAAGTTAGTACCGAATAGTATATAACGTTATACAATATAACGTAATAGTATATAACGTTATACGTTATTACGTAATAGTATATAACGTTATACGTTATACGTTATTACGTAATAGTATATAACGTTATACGTTATACGTTATTACGTAATAGTATATAACGTTATACGTTATTACGTAATAGTATATAACGTTATACGTTATTACGTAATAGTATATAACGTTATGCGTCAGATGGTAGTACTATATAACGTTATACGTTATAACGTAATAGTATATAACGTTATACGTTATTACGTAATAGTATATAACGTTATACGTTATTACGTAATAGTATATAACGTTATACGTTATTACGTAATAGTATATAACGTTATACGTTATTACGTAATAGTATATAACGTTATGCGTCATAAGGTAATACTATATAACGTTATACGTTATTACGTAATAGTATATAACGTTATACGTTATACGTTATTACGTAATAGTATATAACGTTATACGTTATACGTTATTACGTAATAGTATATAACGTTATACGTTATACGTTACTACGTAATAGTATATAACGTTATACGTTATACGTTATTACGTAATAGTATATAACGTTATACGTTATTACGTAATAGTATATAACGTTATACGTTATTACGTAATAGTATATAACGTTATACGTTATTACGTAATAGTATATAACGTTATACGTTATTACATAATCGTGTATAAAGTTATTAGTACGTAATAGTATATAACGTTATACGTTATACGTTATAAGGTAATATTACATAAAGTGATACGTTACACGTTACAAGGAAATATTAAATAACGTTACACGTTATAAGGAAGCACTAAATAACGTTATGCGTCATAAGGTAATACTATGTAACGTTATACGTTATTACGTAATAGTATGTAACGTTATGCGTCAGAAGGTAATACTATATAACGTTATACGTTATAACGTAATAGTATATAGCGTTATACGTTATTACGTAATAGTATATAAAGTTATACGTTATACGTTATTACGTAATAGTATATAACGTTATACGTTATTATTTAATAGTATATAACGTTATACGTTATTACGTAATAGTATATAACGTCATGCGTCATAAGGTAATACTATATAACGTTATACGTTATTACGTAATAGTATATAACGTTATACGTTATTACTTAATAGTGTACGAGGTTTTAAATTAGTACCGAATAGTATATAACGTTATACGATATAACGTAATAGTATATAACGTTATACATTATAAGGTAATACTACACAACGTTATACGTCATAAGGTAATACTATGTTACGTTATACGTTATAACGTAATAGTATATAACGTTATACGTTATTACGTAATAGTATATAAAGTTATACGTTATACGTTATTACGTAATAGCATATAACGTTATACGTTATTATTTAATAGTATATAACGTTATACGTTATTACGTAATTATATATAACGTTATACGTTATTACGTAATAGTATATAACGTTATACGTTATTACGTAATAGTATATAGCGTTATACGTTATTACGTAATAGTATATAACGTTATACGTTATTACGTAATAGTATATAACGTTATACGTTATTACGTAATAGTATATAACGTTATGCGTCATAAGGTAATACTATATAACGTTATACGTTATTACGTAATAGTATATAACGTTATACGTTGTAGGGTTATTACGTAATAGTATATAACGTTATACGTTATACGTTATTACGTAATAGTATATAACGTTATACGTTATACGTTATTACGTAATAGTATATAACGTTATACGTTATACGTTATTACGTAATAGTATATAACGTTATACGCTATTATGTAATAGCATATAACGTTATACGCTATTATGTAATAGCATATAACGTTATACGTTATTACGTAATAGTATATAACGTTATACGTTATTACGTAATAGTATATAACGTTATACATTATAAGGTAATACTACACAACGTTATACGTCATAAGGTAATACTATGTAACGTTATACGTTATTACGTAATAGTATATAACGTTATGGGTCATAAGGTAATACTATATAACGTTATACGTTATTACGTAATAGTATATATCGTTATACGTTATTACGTAATAGTATATAACGTTATACGCTAGTACGTAATAGTGTATAACGTTATACGTTATTACGTAATAGTATATAACGTTATACGTTATTACGTAATAGTATATAACGTTATACGTTATTACGTGATAGTATATAACGTTATACGTTATTACGTGATAGTATATAACGTTATACGTTATTACGTAATAGTATATAACGTTATACGTTATTACGTAATAGTATATAACGTTATACGTTATTACGTAATAGTATATAACGTTATACGTTTTTACGTAATAGTATATAACGTTATACGTTATTACGTAATAGTATATAACGTTATACGTTATTACGTAATAGTATATAACGTTATACGTTATTACTTAATCGTGTATTACGTTATACGTTATTACGTAATAGTATATAACGTTATACGTTATTACGTAATAGTATATAACGTTATGCGTCAGATGGTAGTACTATATAACGTTATACGTTATAACGTAATAGTATATAACGTTATACGTTATTACGTAATAGTATATAACGTTATACGTTATTACATAATAGTATATAACGTCATACGTTATTACGTAATAGTATATAACGTTATACGTTATTACGTAATAGTATATAACGTTATGCGTCATAAGGTAATACTATATAACGTTATACGTTATTACGTAATAGTATATAACGTTATACGTTATACGTTATTACGTAATAGTATATAACGTTATACGTTATACGTTATTACGTAATAGTATATAACGTTATACGTTATACGTTATTACGTAATAGTATATAACGTTATACGTTATTACGTAATAGTATATAACGTTATACGTTATTACGTAATAGTATATAACGTTATACGTTATTACGTAATAGTATATAACGTTATACGTTATTACGTAATAGTATATAGCGTTATACGTTATTACGTAATAGTATATAACGTTATACGTTATTACGTAATAGTATATAACGTTATACGTTATTACGTAATAGTATATAACGTTATGCGTCATAAGGTAATACTATATAACGTTATACGTTATTACGTAATAGTATATAACGTTATACGTTATAGGTTATAAGGTAATATTACATAAAGTGATACGTTACACGTTATAAGGTAATATTAAATAACGTTACACGTAATAAGGAAGCACCACATAACGTTATGCGTCATAAGGTAATACTATATAACGTTATACGTTATTACTTAATAGTGTACGAGGTTTTAAGTTAGCACCGAATAGTATATAACGTTATACAATATAACGTAATAGTATATAACGTTATACGTTATTACGTAATAGTATATAACGTTATACGTTATTACATAATCGTGTATAATGTTATTAGTACGTAATAGTATATAACGTTATACGTTATACGTTATAAGGTAATATTACATAAAGTGATACGTTACACGTTACAAGGAAATATTAAATAACGTTACACGTTATAAGGAAGCACTAAATAACGTTATGCGTCATAAGGTAATACTATGTAACGTTATACGTTATTACGTAATAGTATGTAACGTTATGCGTCAGAAGGTAATACTATATAACGTTATACGTTATAACGTAATAGTATATAGCGTTATACGTTATTACGTAATAGTATATAAAGTTATACGTTATACGTTATTACGTAATAGTATATAACGTTATACGTTATTATTTAATAGTATATAACGTTATACGTTATTACGTAATAGTATATAACGTCATGCGTCATAAGGTAATACTATATAACGTTATACGTTATTACGTAATAGTATATAACGTTATGCGTCAGAAGGTAATACTATATAACGTTATATGTTATAACGTAATAATATATAACGTTATATGTTATTACGTAATAGTATATAACGTTAGACGTTATACGTTATTACGTAATAGTATATAAAGTTATACGTTATACGTTATTACGTAATAGTATATAACGTTATACGTTATACGTCATTACGTAATAGTATATAACGTTATACGTTATTATGTAAGAGTATAAAACGTTATACGTTATTACGTAATAGTATATAACGTTATACGTTATAATGAAATAGTATATAACGTTATACGTTATTACGTAATAGTATATAACGTTATACGTTATTACGTAATAGTATATAACGGTATACGTTATTACGTAATAGTATATAACGGTATACGTTATTACGTAATAGTATATAACGTTATGCGTCATAAGGTAATACTATATAACGTTATACGTTATTACGTAATAGTATATAACGTTATACGTTATACGTTATTACGTAATAGTATATAACGTTATACGTTATACGTTATTACGTAATAGTATATAACGTTATACGTTATTACGTAATAGTATATAACGTTATACGTTATTACGTAATAGTATATAACGTTATACGTTATTACGTAATAGTATATAACGTTATACGTTATTACGTAATAGTATATAACGTTATACGTTATTACGTAATAGTATATAACGTTATAGGTTATTACGTAATAGTATATAACGTTATACGTTATTACGTAATAGTATATAACGTTATGCGTCATAAGGTAATACTATATAACGTTATACGTTATTACGTAATAGTATATAACGTTATACGTTATAGGTTATAAGGTAATATTACATAAAGTGATACGTTACACGTTATAAGGTAATATTAAATAACGTTACACGTAATAAGGAAGCACCACATAACGTTATGCGTCATAAGGTAATACTATATAACGTTATACGTTATTACTTAATAGTGTACGAGGTTTTAAGTTAGTACCGAATAGTATATAACGTTATACAATATAACGTAATAGTATATAACGTTATACGTTATTACGTAATAGTATATAACGTTATACGTTATTACATAATCGTGTATAAAGTTATTAGTACGTAATAGTATATAACGTTATACGTTATAAGGTAATATTACATAAAGTGATACGTTACACGTTACAAGGAAATATTAAATAACGTTACACGTTATAAGGAAGCACTAAATAACGTTATGCGTCATAAGGTAATACTATGTAACGTTATACGTTATTACGTAATAGTATGTAACGTTATGCGTCAGAAGGTAATACTATATAACGTTATACGTTATAACGTAATAGTATATAGCGTTATACGCTATTACGTAATAGTATATAAAGTTATACGTTATACGTTATTACGTAATAGTATATAACGTTATACGTTATTATTTAATAGTATATAACGTTATACGTTATTACGTAATAGTATATAACGTCATGCGTCATAAGGTAATACTATATAACGTTATACGTTATTACTTAATAGTGTACGAGGTTTTAAGTTAGTACCGAATAGTATATAACGTTATACGATATAACGTAATAGTATATAACGTTATACATTATAAGGTAATACTACACAACGTTATACGTCATAAGGTAATACTATGTTACGTTATACGTTATAACGTAATAGTATATAACGTTATACGTTATTACGTAATAGTATATAAAGTTATACGTTATACGTTATTACGTAATAGCATATAACGTTATACGTTATTATTTAATAGTATATAACGTTATACGTTATTACGTAATTATATATAACGTTATACGTTATTACGTAATAGTATATAACGTTATACGTTATTACGTAATAGTATATAGCGTTATACGTTATTACGTAATAGTATATAACGTTATACGTTATTACGTAATAGTATATAACGTTATACGTTATTACGTAATAGTATATAACGTTATGCGTCATAAGGTAATACTATATAACGTTATACGTTATTACGTAATAGTATATAACGTTATACGTTATAGGGTTATTACGTAATAGTATATAACGTTATACGTTATACGTTATTACGTAATAGTATATAACGTTATACGTTATACGTTATTACGTAATAGTATATAACGTTATACGTTATACGTTATTACGTAATAGTATATAACGTTATACGTTATACGTTATTACGTAATAGTATATAACGTTATACATTATAAGGTAATACTACACAACGTTATACGTCATAAGGTAATACTATGTAACGTTATACGTTATTACGTAATAGTATATAACGTTATGGGTCATAAGGTAATACTATATAACGTTATACGTTATTACGTAATAGTATATATCGTTATACGTTATTACGTAATAGTATATAACGTTATACGCTAGTACGTAATAGTGTATAACGTTATACGTTATTACGTAATACTATATAACGTTATACGTTATTACGTAATAGTATATAACGTTATACGTTATTACGTGATAGTATATAACGTTATACGTTATTACGTAATAGTATATAACGTTATACGTTATTACGTAATAGTATATAACGTTATACGTTATTACGTAATAGTATATAACCTTATACGTTTTTACGTAATAGTATATAACGTTATACGTTATTACGTAATAGTATATAACGTTATACGTTATTACGTAATAGTATATAACGTTATACGTTTTTACGTAATAGTATATAACGTTATACGTTATTACGTAATAGTATATAACGTTATACGTTATTACGTAATAGTATATAACGTTATGGGTCATAAGGTAATACTATATAACGTTATACGTTATTACGTAATAGTATATATCGTTATACGTTATTAGGTAATAGTATATAACGTTATACGCTAGTACGTAATAGTGTATAACGTTATACGTTATTACGTAATAGTATATAACGTTATACGTTATTACGTAATAGTATATAACGTTATACGTTATTACGTGATAGTATATAACGTTATACGTTATTACGTAATAGTATATAACGTTATACGTTATTACGTAATAGTATATAACGTTATATGTTATTACGTAATAGTATATAACGTTATACGTTTTTACGTAATAGTATATAACGTTATACGTTATTACGTAATAGTATATAACGTTATACGTTATTACGTAATAGTATATAACGTTATACGTTATTACTTAATCGTGTATTACGTTATACGTTATTACGTAATAGTATATAACGTTATACGTTATTACGTAATAGTATATAACGTTATGCGTCAGATGGTAGTACTATATAACGTTATACGTTATAACGTAATAGTATATAACGTTATACGTTATTACGTAATAGTATATAACGTTATACGTTATTACGTAATAGTATATAACGTTATACGTTATTACGTAATAGTATATAACGTTATACGTTATTACGTAATAGTATATAACGTTATGCGTCATAAGGTAATACTATATAACGTTATACGTTATTACGTAATAGTATATAACGTTATACGTTATACGTTATTACGTAATAGTATATAACGTTATACGTTATACGTTATTACGTAATAGTATATAACGTTATACGTTATACGTTATTACGTAATAGTATATAACGTTATACGTTATTACGTAATAGTATATAACGTTATACGTTATTACGTAATAGTATATAACGTTATACGTTATTACGTAATAGTATATAACGTTATACGTTATTACGTAATAGTATATAACGTTATACGTTATTACGTAATAGTATATAGCGTTATACGTTATTACGTAATAGTATATAACGTTATAGGTTATTACGTAATAGTATATAACGTTATACGTTATTACGTAATAGTATATAACGTTATGCGTCATAAGGTAATACTATATAACGTTATACGTTATTACGTAATAGTATATAACGTTATACGTTATAGGTTATATGGTAATATTACATAAAGTGATACGTTACACGTTATAAGGTAATATTAAATAACGTTACACGTAATAAGGAAGCACCACATAACGTTATGCGTCATAAGGTAATACTATATAACGTTATACGTTATTACTTAATAGTGTACGAGGTTTTAAGTTAGTACCGAATAGTATATAACGTTATACAATATAACGTAATAGTATATAACGTTATACGTTATTACGTAATAGTATATAACGTTATACGTTATTACATAATCGTGTATAAAGTTATTAGTACGTAATAGTATATAACGTTATACGTTATACGTTATAAGGTAATATTACATAAAGTGATACGTTACACGTTACAAGGAAATATTAAATAACGTTACACGTTATAAGGAAGCACTAAATAACGTTATGCGTCATAAGGTAATACTATGTAACGTTATACGTTATTACGTAATAGTATGTAACGTTATGCGTCAGAAGGTAATACTATATAACGTTATACGTTATAACGTAATAGTATATATCGTTATACGTTATTACGTAATAGTATATAAAGTTATACGTTATACGTTATTACGTAATAGTATATAACGTTATACGTTATTATTTAATAGTATATAACGTTATACGTTATTACGTAATAGTATATAACGTCATGCGTCATAAGGTAATACTATATAACGTTATACGTTATTACGTAATAGTATATAACGTTATACGTTATTACTTAATAGTGTACGAGGTTTTAAGTTAGTACCGAATAGTATATAACGTTATACGATATAACGTAATAGTATATAACGTTATACATTATAAGGTAATACTACACAACGTTATACGTCATAAGGTAATACTATGTTACGTTATACGTTATAACGTAATAGTATATAACGTTATACGTTATTACGTAATAGTATATAAAGTTATACGTTATACGTTATTACGTAATAGCATATAACGTTATACGTTATTATTTAATAGTATATAACGTTATACGTTATTACGTAATTATATATAACGTTATACGTTATTACGTAATAGTATATAACGTTATACGTTATTACGTAATAGTATATAGCGTTATACGTTATTACGTAATAGTATATAACGTTATACGTTATTACGTAATAGTATATAACGTTATACGTTATTACGTAATAGTATATAACGTTATGCGTCATAAGGTAATACTATATAACGTTATACGTTATTACGTAATAGTATATAACGTTATACGTTATAGGGTTATTACGTAATAGTATATAACGTTATACGTTATACGTTATTACGTAATAGTATATAACGTTATACGTTATACGTTATTACGTAATAGTATATAACGTTATACGTTATACGTTATTACGTAATAGTATATAACGTTATACGTTATACGTTATTACGTAATAGTATATAACGTTATACATTATAAGGTAATACTACACAACGTTATACGTCATAAGGTAATACTATGTAACGTTATACGTTATTACGTAATAGTATATAACGTTATGGGTCATAAGGTAATACTATATAACGTTATACGTTATTACGTAATAGTATATATCGTTATACGTTATTACGTAATAGTATATAACGTTATACGCTAGTACGTAATAGTGTATAACGTTATACGTTATTACGTAATAGTATATAACGTTATACGTTATTACGTAATAGTATATAACGTTATACGTTATTACGTGATAGTATATAACGTTATACGTTATTACGTGATAGTATATAACGTTATACGTTATTACGTAATAGTATATAACGTTATACGTTATTACGTAATAGTATATAACGTTATACGTTATTACGTAATAGTATATAACGTTATACGTTATTACGTAATAGTATATAACGTTATACGTTATTACGTAATAGTATATAACGTTATACGTTATTACTTAATCGTGTATTACGTTATACGTTATTACGTAATAGTATATAACGTTATACGTTATTACGTAATAGTATATAACGTTATGCGTCAGATGGTAGTACTATATAACGTTATACGTTATAACGTAATAGTATATAACGTTATACGTTATTACGTAATAGTATATAACGTTATACGTTATTACGTAATAGTATATAACGTTATACGTTATTACGTAATAGTATATAACGTTATACGTTATTACGTAATAGTATATAACGTTATGCGTCATAAGGTAATACTATATAACGTTATACGTTATTACGTAATAGTATATAACGTTATACGTTATACGTTATTACGTAATAGTATATAAGGTTATACGTTATACGTTATTACGTAATAGTATATAACGTTATACGTTATACGTTATTACGTAATAGTATATAACGTTATACGTTATTACGTAATAGTATATAACGTTATACGTTATTACGTAATAGTATATAACGTTATACGTTATTACGTAATAGTATATAACGTTATACGTTATTACGTAATAGTATATAGCGTTATACGTTATTACGTAATAGTATATAACGTTATACGTTATTACGTAATAGTATATAACGTTATACGTTATTACGTAATAGTATATAACGTTATGCGTCATAAGGTAATACTATATAACGTTATACGTTATTACGTAATAGTATATAACGTTATACGTTATAGGTTATAAGGTAATATTACATAAAGTGATACGTTACACGTTATAAGGTAATATTAAATAACGTTACACGTAATAAGGAAGCACCACATAACGTTATGCGTCATAAGGTAATACTATATAACGTTATACGTTATTACTTAATAGTGTACGAGGTTTTAAGTTAGTACCGAATAGTATATAACGTTATACAATATAACGTAATAGTATATAACGTTATACGTTATTACGTAATAGTATATAACGTTATACGTTATTACATAATCGTGTATAATGTTATTAGTACGTAATAGTATATAACGTTATACGTTATACGTTATAAGGTAATATTACATAAAGTGATACGTTACACGTTACAAGGAAATATTAAATAACGTTACACGTTATAAGGAAGCACTAAATAGCGTTATGCGTCATAAGGTAATACTATGTAACGTTATACGTTATTACGTAATAGTATGTAACGTTATGCGTCAGAAGGTAATACTATATAACGTTATACGTTATAACGTAATAGTATATAGCGTTATACGTTATTACGTAATAGTATATAAAGTTATACGTTATACGTTATTACGTAATAGTATATAACGTTATACGTTATTATTTAATAGTATATAACGTTATACGTTATTACGTAATAGTATATAACGTCATGCGTCATAAGGTAATACTATATAACGTTATACGTTATTACGTAATAGTATATAACGTTATGCGTCAGAAGGTAATACTATATAACGTTATATGTTATAACGTAATAATATATAACGTTATATGTTATAACGTAATAGTATATAACGTTATACGTTATACGTTATTACGTAATAGTATATAAAGTTATACGTTATACGTTATTACGTAATAGTATATAACGTTATACGTTATACGTCATTACGTAATAGTATATAACGTTATACGTTATTATGTAAGAGTATAAAACGTTATACGTTATTACGTAATAGTATATAACGTTATACGTTATAATGAAATAGTATATAACGTTATACGTTATTACGTAATAGTATATAACGTTATACGTTATTACGTAATAGTATATAACGGTATACGTTATTACGTAATAGTATATAACGGTATACGTTATTACGTAATAGTATATAACGTTATGCGTCATCAGGTAATACTATATAACGTTATACGTTATTACGTAATATTATATAACGTTATACGTTATACGTTATTACGTAATAGTATATAACGTTATACGTTATACGTTATTACGTAATAGTATATAACGTTATACGTTATTATGTAATAATATATAACGTTATACGTTATTACGTAATAGTATATAACGTTATACGTTATTACATAATAGTATATAACGTTATACGTTATTACGTAATAGTATATAACGTTATACGTTATTACGTAATAGTATATAACGTTATACGTTATTACGTAATAGTATATAACGTTATGCGTCATAAGGTAATACTATATAACGTTATACGTTATTACGTAATAGTATATAACGTTATACGTTATTATGTAATAGTATATAACGTTATACGTTATACGTAATTACGTAATAGTATATAACGTTATACGTTATACGTTATTACGTAATAGTGTATAACGTTATACGTTATACGTTAGTACGTAATATTATATAACGTTATACGTTATTATGTAATAGTACATAACGTTATACGTTATTACGTAATAGTATATAACGTTATACGTTATTACGTAATAGTATATAACGTTATACGTTATTACGTAATAGTATATAACGTTATACGTTATTACGTAATAGTATATAACGTTATGCGTCATAAGGTAATACTATATAACGTTATACGTTATTACGTAATAGTATATATCGTTATACGTTATACGTTATTACGTAATAGTATATAACGTTATACGTTATACGTTATTACGTAATATTATATAACGTTATACGTTATTATGTAATAGTATATAACGTTATACGTTATTACGTAATAGCATATAACGTTATACGTTATTACGTAATAGTATATAACGTTATACGTTATTACGTAATAGTATATAACGTTATACGTTATTACGTAATAGTATATAACGTTATACGTTATTACGTAATAGTATATAACGTTATACGTCATAACTTAGTCGTGTATAAAGTTATTAGCACGTAATAGTATATAACTTTATACGTTATAGGTTATAAGGTAATACTACATAAAGTGATACGTTACACGTTATAAGGTAATATTAAATAACGTTACACGTAATAAGGAAGCACTACATAACGTTATGCGTCATAAGGTAATACTATATAACGTTATACGTTATTACTTAATAGTGTACGAGGTTTTAAGTTAGTACCGAATATTATATAACGTTATACGATATAACGTAATAGTAGATAACGTTATACGTTATAAGGTAATACTACATAACGTTATGCGTCATAAGGTAATACTATGTAACGTTATACGTTATTACGTAATAGTATATAACGTTATACGTTATTACATAATCGTGTATAAAGTTATTAGTACGTAATAGTATATAACGTTATACGTTATACGTTATTACGTAATAGTATATAACGTTATACGTTATTATGTAATAGTATATAACGTTATACGTTATTACGTAATAGTATATAACGTTATACGTTATTACGTAATAGTATATAACGTTATACGTTATTACGTAATAGTATATAACGTTATGCGTCAGAAGGTAATACTATATAACGTTATACGTTATAACGTAATAGTATATAACGTTATACGTTATTACGTAATAGTATATAACGTTATGCGTCATAAGGTAATACTATATAACGTTATACGTTATTACGTAATAGTATATAACGTTATACGTTATACGTTATTACGTAATAGTATATAACGTTATACGTTATACGTTATTACGTAATAGTATATAACGTTATACGTTATACGTTATTACGTAATAGTATATAACGTTATACGTTATACGTTATTACGTAATAGTATATAACGTTATACGTTATTATGTAATAATATATAACGTTATACGTTATTACGTAATAGTATATAACGTTATACGTTATTACGTAATAGTATATAACGTTATACGTTATTACGTAATAGTATATAACGTTATACGTTATTACGTAATAGTATATAACGTTATACGTTATTACGTAATAGTATATAACGTTATGCGTCATAAGGTAATACTATATAACGTTATACGTTATTACGTAATAGTATATAACGTTATACGTTATTATGTAATAGTATATAACGTTATACGTTATTACGTAATAGTATATAACGTTATACGTTATTACGTAATAGTATATAACGTTATACGTTATTACGTAATAGTATATAACGTTATGCGTCAGAGGGTAATACTATATAACGTTATACGTTATAACGTAATAGTATATAACGTTATACGTTATTACGTAATAGTATATAACGTTATAAGTTATTACGTAATAGTATATAACGTTATACGTTATTACGTAATAGTATATAACGTTATACGTTATTAGGTAATAGTATATAACGTTATGCGTCATAAGGTAATACTATATAACGTTATACGTTATTACGTAATAGTATATAACGTTATACGTTATACGTTATTACGTAATAGTATATAACGTTATACGTTATACGTTATTACGTAATAGTATATAACGTTATACGTTATACGTTATTACGTAATAGTATATAACGTTATACGTTATTACGTAATAGTATATAACGTTATACGTTATTACGTAATAGTATATAACGTTATGCGTCAGATGGTAGTACTATATAACGTTATGCGTCAGATGGTAGTACTATATAACGTTATACGTTATAACGTAATAGTATATAACGTTATACGTTATTACGTAATAGTATATAACGTTATACGTTATTACGTAATAGTATATAACGTTATACGTTATTACGTAATAGTATATAACGTTATACGTTATTACGTAATAGTATATAACGTTATGCGTCATAAGGTAATACTATATAACGTTATACGTTATTACGTAATAGTATATAACGTTATACGTTATACGTTATTACCTAATAGTATATAACGTTATACGTTATACGTTATTACGTAATAGTATATAACGTTATACGTTATACGTTATTACGTAATAGTATATAACGTTATACGTTATTACGTAATAGTATATAACGTTATACGTTATTACGTAATAGTATATAACGTTATACGTTATTACGTAATAGTATATAACGTTATACGTTATACGTTATTACGTAATAGCATATAACGTTATACGTTATACGTTATTACGTAATAGTATATAACGTTATACGTTATTACGTAATAGTATATAACGTTATACGTTATTACGTAATAGTATATAACGTTATGCGTCAGATGGTAATACTATATAACGTTATACGTTATAACGTAATAGTATATAACGTTATACGTTATTACGTAATAGTATATAACGTTATACGTTATTACGTAATAGTATATAACGTTATACGTTATTACGTAATGGTATATAACGTTATACGTTATTACGTAATGGTATATAACGTTATGCGTCATAAGGTAATACTATATAACGTTATACGTTATTACGTAATAGTATATAACGTTATACGTTATACGTTATTACGTAATAGTATATAACGTTATACGTTATACGTTATTACGTAATAGTATATAACGTTATACGTTATACGTTATTACGTAATATTATATAACGTTATACGTTATTATGTAATAGTATATAACGTTATACGTTATTACGTAATAGTATATAACGTTATACGTTATTACGTAATAGTATATAACGTTATACGTCATAACTTAGTCGTGTATAAAGTTATTAGCACGTAATAGTATATAACTTTATACGTTATAGGTTATAAGGTAATACTACATAAAGTGATACGTTACACGTTATAAGGTAATATTAAATAACGTTACACGTAATAAGGAATCACTACATAACGTTATGCGTCATAAGGTAATACTATATAACGTTATACGTTATTACTTAATAGTGTACGAGGTTTTAAGTTAGTACCGAATATTATATAACGTTATACGATATAACGTAATAGTAGATAACGTTATACGTTATAAGGTAATACTACATAACGTTATGCGTCATAAGGTAATACTATGTAACGTTATACGTTATTACGTAATAGTATATAACGTTATACGTTATTACATAATCGTGTATAAAGTTATTAGTACGTAATAGTATATAACGTTATACGTTATACGTTATTATGTAATAGTATATAACGTTATACGTTATTATGTAATAGTATATAACGTTATACGTTATTACGTAATAGTATATAACGTTATACGTTATTACGTAATAGTATATAACGTTATACGTTATTACGTAATAGTATATAACGTTATGCGTCAGAAGGTAATACTATATAACGTTATACGTTATAACGTAATAGTATATAACGTTATACGTTATTACGTAATAGTATATAACGTTATACGTTATTACGTAATAGTATATAACGTTATACGTTATTACGTAATAGTATATAACGTTATACGTTATTAGGTAATAGTATATAACGTTATGCGTCATAAGGTAATACTATATAACGTTATACGTTATTACGTAATAGTATACAACGTTATACGTTATACGTTATTACGTAATAGTATATAACGTTATACGTTATACGTTATGACGTAATAGTATATAACGTTATACGTTATACGTTATTACGTAATAGTATATAACGTTATACGTTATACGTTATTACGTAATAGTATATAACGTTATACGTTATTAGGTAATAGTATATAACGTTATGCGTCATAAGGTAATACTATATAACGTTATACGTTATTACGTAATAGTATACAACGTTATACGTTATACGTTATTACGTAATAGTATATAACGTTATACGTTATACGTTATTACGTAATAGTATATAACGTTATACGTTATACGTTATTACGTAATAGTATATAACGTTATACGTTATACGTTATTACGTAATAGTATATAACGTTATACGTTATACGTTATTACGTAATAGTATATAACGTTATACGTTATTACGTAATAGTATATAACGTTATACGTTATTACGTAATAGTATATAACGTTATACGTTATTACGTAATAGTATATAACGTTATGCGTCAGAAGGTAATACTATATAACGTTATACGTTATAACGTAATAGTATATAACGTTATACGTTATTACGTAATAGTATATAACGTTATACGTTATTACGTAATAGTATATAACGTTATACGTTATTACGTAATAGTATATAACGTTATACGTTATTAGGTAATAGTATATAACGTTATGCGTCATAAGGTAATACTATATAACGTTATACGTTATTACGTAATAGTATATAACGTTATACGTTATACGTTATTACGTAATAGTATATAACGTTATACGTTATACGTTATTACGTAATAGTATATAACGTTATACGTTATACGTTATTACGTAATAGTATATAACGTTATACGTTATACGTTATTACGTAATAGTATATAACGTTATGCGTCATAAGGTAATACTATATAACGTTATACGTTATTACGTAATAGTATATAACGTTATACGTTATACGTTATTACGTAATAGTATATAACGTTATACGTTATTACGTAATAGTATATAACGTTATACGTTATTACGTAATAGTATATAACGTTATACGTTATTACGTAATAGTATATAACGTTATACGTTATTACGTAATAGTATATAACGTTATACGTTATTACGTAATAGTATATAGCGTTATACGTTATTACGTAATAGTATATAACGTTATATGTTATTACGTAATAGTATATAACGTTATACGTTATTACGTAATAGTATATAACGTTATGCGTCATAAGGTAATACTATATAACGTTATACGTTATTACGTAATAGTATATAACGTTATACGTTATTATTTAATAGTATATAACGTTATACGTTATTACGTAATAGTATATAACGTCATGCGTCATAAGGTAATACTATATAACGTTATACGCTATTACGTAATAGTATATAACGTTATGCGTCAGAAGGTAATACTATATAACGTTATATGTTATAACGTAATAATATATAACGTTATATGTTATAACGTAAAAGTATATAACGTTATACGTTATACGTTATTACGTAATAGTATATAAAGTTATACGTTATACGTTATTACGTAATAGTATATAACGTTATACGTTATTACGTAATAGTATATAACGTTATACGTTATACGTCATTACGTAATAGTATATAACGTTATACGTTATTATGTAAGAGTATAAAACGTTATACGTTATTACGTAATAGTATATAACGTTATACGTTATAATGAAATAGTATATAACGTTATACGTTATTGTGTAATAGTATATAACGTTATACGTTATTACATAATAGTATATAACGTTATACGTTATTACGTAATAGTATATAACGTTATGCGTCATAAGGTAATACTATATAACGTTATACGTTATTACGTAATAGTATATAACGTTATACGTTATACGTTATTACGTAATAGTATATAACGTTATACGTTATACGTTATTACGTAATAGTATATAACGTTATACGTTATTATGTAATAATATATAACGTTATACGTTATTACGTAATAGTATATAACGTTATACGTTATTACGTAATAGTATATAACGTTATACGTTATTACGTAATAGTATATAACGTTATACGTTATTACGTAATAGTATATAACGTTATACGTTATTACGTAATAGTATATAACGTTATGCGTCATAAGGTAATACTATATAACGTTATACGTTATTACGTAATAGTATATAACGTTATACGTTATTATGTAATAGTATATAACGCTATACGTTATTACGTAATTATATATAACGTTATACGTTATTACGTAATAGTATATAACGTTATACGTTATTACGTAATAGTATATAACGTTATACGTTATTACGTAATAGTATATAACGTTATACGTTATTACGTAATAGTATATAACGTTATACGCTATTACGTAATAACGTATAACGTTATATACTATTACGTAATAACGTATAACGTTATACGTTATTACGTAATAGTATATAACGTTATACGCTATTATGTAATAGCATATAACGTTATACGCTATTATGTAATAGCATATAACGTTATACGTTATTACGTAATAGTATATAACGTTATACGTTATTACGTAATAGTATATAACGTTATACGTTATTACGTAATAGTATATAACGTTATACGTTATTACTTAATCGTGTATAAAGTTATTAGTACGTAATAGTATATAACGTTATACGTTATACGTTATAAGGTAATATTAAATAACGTTACACGTAATAAGGAAACACTACATAACGTTATGCGTCATAAGGTAAAACTACATAACGTTATACGTTATTACGTAACAGTATATAACGTTATACGTTATACGTTATTACGTAATAGTATATAACGTTATACGTTATTATGTAAGAGTATATAACGTTATACGTTATCACGTAATAGTATATAACGTTATACGTTATTACGTAATAGTATATAACGTTATACGTTATACGTTATTAAGTAATAGTATATAACGTTATACGTTATACGTTATTACGTAATAGTATATAACGTTATACGTTATTATGTAATAGTATATAACGTTAAACGTTATTTCGTAACATTATAGAACGTTATACGTTATTACGTAATTGTATATAACGTTATACGTTATAACATCATAGTATATAACGTTATACATTATAAGGTAATACTACACAACGTTATACGTCATAAGGTAATACTATATAACGTTATAAGTTATTACTTAATAGTGTACGAGGTTTTAAGTTAGTACCGAATAATATATAACGTTATACGATATAACGTAATAGTATATAACGTTATACGTTATAAGGTAATACTACATAACGTTATGCGTCATAAGGTAATACTACACAACGTTATACGTCATAAGGTAATACTATGTAACGTTATACGTTATTACGTAATAGTATATAACGTTATACGTTATTACATAATCGTGTATAAAGTTATTAGTACGTAATAGTATATAACGTTATACGTTATACTTTATAAGGTAATATTACATAAAGTGATACGTTACACGTTACAAGGTAATATTAAATAACGTTACACGTAATAAGGAAGCACTACATAACGTTATGCGTCATAAGGTAATACTATATAACGTTATACGTTATTACTTAATAGTGTACGAGGTTTTAAGTTAGTACCGAATAGTATATAACGTTATACGATATAACGTAATAGTATATAACGTTATACATTATAAGGTAATACTACACAACGTTATACGTCATAAGGTAATACTATGTAACGTTATACGTTATTACGTAATAGTATATAACGTTATGGGTCATAAGGTAATACTATATAACGTTATACGTTATTACGTGATAGTATATAACTTTATACGTTATACGTTATTACATAATAGTATATAACGTTATACGTTATAATGTAATAGTATATAACGTTATACGTTATTATGTAAGAGTATATAACATTATACGTTATTACGTAGTAGTATATAACGTTATACGATAAAACGTAATAGTATATAACGTTATACGTTATAAGGTATTACTACATAACGTTATGCGTCATAAGGTAATACTATATAACGTTATACGTTATTACGTAATAGTATATAACGTTATACGTTATACGTTATTACGTAATAGTATATAACGTTATACGTTATACGTTATTACGTAATAGTATATAACGTTATACGTTATTATGTAATAATATATAACGTTATACGTTATTACGTAATAGTATATAACGTTATACGTTATTACGTAATAGTATATAACGTTATACGTTATTACGTAATAGTATATAACGTTATACGTTGTTACGTAATAGTATATAACGTTATACGTTATTACGTAATAGTATATAAAGTTATACGTTATACGTTATTACGTAATAGCATATAACGTTATACGTTATTATTTAATAGTATATAACGTTATACGTTATTACGTAATTATATATAACGTTATACGTTATTACGTAATAGTATGTAACGTTATGCGTCAGAAGGCAATACTATATAACGTTATACGTTATAACGTAATAGTATATAGCGTTATACGTTATTACGTAATAGTATATAAAGTTATACGTTATACGTTATTACGTAATAGTGTATAACGTTATACGTTATTATTTAATAGTATATAACGTTATACGTTATTACGTAATAGTATATAACGTCATGCGTCATAAGGTAATACTATATAACGTTATACGCTATTACGTAATAGTATATAACGTTATGCGTCAGAAGGTAATACTATATAACGTTATATGTTATAATGTAATAATATATAACGTTATATGTTATAACGTAATAGTATATAACGTTATACGTTATTATGTAATAGTATATAACGTTATACGTTATTACGTAATAGTATATAACGTTATACGTTATTACGTAATAGTATATAACGTTATACGTTATTACGTAATAGTATATAACGTTATACGTTATTACGTAATAGTATATAACGTTATACGTCATAACTTAGTCGTGTATAAAGTTATTAGCACGTAATAGTATATAACTTTATACGTTATAGGTTATAAGGTAATACTACATAAAGTGATACGTTACACGTTATAAGGTAATATTAAATAACGTTACACTTAATAAGGAAGCACTACATAACTTTATGCGTCATAAGGTAATACTATATAACGTTATACGTTATTACTTAATAGTGTACGAGGTTTTAAGTTAGTACCGAATATTATATAACGTTATACGATATAACGTAATAGTAGATAACGTTATACGTTATAAGGTAATACTACATAACGTTATGCGTCATAAGGTAATACTATGTAACGTTATACGTTATTACGTAATAGTATATAACGTTATACGTTATTACATAATCGTGTATAAAGTTATTAGTACGTAATAGTATATAACGTTATACGTTATACGTTATTACGTAATAGTATATAACGTTATACGTTATTATGTAATAGTATATAACGTTATACGTTATTACGTAATAGTATATAACGTTATACGTTATTACGTAATAGTATATAACGTTATACGTTATTACGTAATAGTATATAACGTTATGCGTCAGAAGGTAATACTATATAACGTTATACGTTATAACGTAATAGTATATAACGTTATACGTTATTACGTAATAGTATATAACGTTATACGTTATTACGTAATAGTATATAACGTTATACGTTATTACGTAATAGTATATAACGTTATACGTTATTAGGTAATAGTATATAACGTTATGCGTCATAAGGTAATACTATATAACGTTATACGTTATTACGTAATAGTATATAACGTTATACGTTATACGTTATTACGTAATAGTATATAACGTTATACGTTATACGTTATTACGTAATAGTATATAACGTTATACGTTATACGTTATTACGTAATAGTATATAACGTTATACGTTATTACGTAATAGTATATAACGTTATACGTTATTACGTAATAGTATATAACGTTATACGTTATTACGTAATAGTATATAACGTTGTGCGTCAGAAGGTAATACTATATAACGTTATACGTTATAACGTAATAGTATATAACGTTATACGTTATTACGTAATAGTATATAACGTTATACGTTATTACGTAATAGTATATAACGTTATACGTTATTACGTAATAGTATATAACGTTATACGTTATTACGTAATAGTATATAACGTTATACGTTATTACGTAATAGTATATAACGTTATACGTTATTACGTAATAGTATATAACGTTATGCGTCAGAAGGTAATACTATATAACGTTATACGTTATAACGTAATAGTATATAACGTTATACGTTATTACGTAATAGTATATAACGTTATACGTTATTACGTAATAGTATATAACGTTATACGTTATTACGTAATAGTATATAACGTTATACGTTATTACGTAATAGTATATAACGTTATACGTTATTAGGTAATAGTATATAACGTTATGCGTCATAAGGTAATACTATATAACGTTATACGTTATTACGTAATAGTATATAACGTTATACGTTATACGTTATTACGTAATAGTTTATAACGTTATACGTTATACGTTATTACGTAATAGTATATAACGTTATACGTTATACGTTATTACGTAATAGTATATAACGTTATACGTTATTACGTAATAGTATATAACGTTATACGTTATTACGTAATAGTATATAACGTTATGCGTCAGATGGTAATACTATATAACGTTATACGTTATAACGTAATAGTATATAACGTTATACGTTATTACGTAATAGTATATAACGTTATACGTTATTACGTAATAGTATATAACGTTATACGTTATTACGTAATGGTATATAACGTTATACGTTATTACGTAATAGTATATAACGTTATGCGTCATAAGGTAATACTATATAACGTTATACGTTATTACGTAATAGTATATAACGTTATACGTTATACGTTATTACGTAATAGTATATAACGTTATACGTTATACGTTATTACGTAATAGTATATAACGTTATACGTTATACGTTATTACGTAATAGTATATAACGTTATACGTTATACGTTATTACGTAATAGTATATAACGTTATACGTTATTACGTAATAGTATATAACGTTATACGTTATTACGTAATAGTATATAACGTTATACGTTATTACGTAATAGTATATAACGTTATACGTTATTACGTAATAGTATATAACGTTATACGTTATTACGTAATAGTATATAACGTTATACGTTATTACGTAATAGTATATAACGTTATACGTTATTACGTAATAGTATATAACGTTATGCGTCAGAAGGTAATACTATATAACGTTATACGTTATAACGTAATAGTATATAACGTTATACGTTATTACGTAATAGTATATAACGTTATACGTTATTACGTAATAGTATATAACGTTATACGTTATTAGGTAATAGTATATAACGTTATGCGTCATAAGGTAATACTATATAACGTTATACGTTATTACGTAATAGTATATAACGTTATACGTTATACGTTATTACGTAATAGTATATAACGTTATACGTTATACGTTATTACGTAATAGTATATAACGTTATACGTTATACGTTATTACGTAATAGTATATAACGTTATACGTTATTACGTAATAGTATATAACGTTATACGTTATTACGTAATAGTATATAACGTTATACGTTATTACGTAATAGTATATAACGTTATACGTTATTACGTAATAGTATATAACGTTATGCGTCAGAAGGTAATACTATATAACGTTATACGTTATAACGTAATAGTATATAACGTTATACGTTATTACGTAATAGTATATAACGTTATACGTTATTACGTAATAGTATATAACGTTATACGTTATTACGTAATAGTATATAACGTTATACGTTATTAGGTAATAGTATATAACGTTATGCGTCATAAGGTAATACTATATAACGTTATACGTTATTACGTAATAGTATATAACGTTATACGTTATACGTTATTACGTAATAGTATATAACGTTATACGTTATACGTTATTACGTAATAGTATATAACGTTATACGTTATACGTTATTACGTAATAGTATATAACGTTATACGTTATTACGTAATAGTATATAACGTTATACGTTATTACGTAATAGTATATAACGTTATGCGTCAGATGGTAATACTATATAACGTTATACGTTATAACGTAATAGTATATAACGTTATACGTTATTACGTAATAGTATATAACGTTATACGTTATTACGTAATAGTATATAACGTTATACGTTATTACGTAATGGTATATAACGTTATACGTTATTACGTAATAGTATAAAACGTTATGCGTCATAAGGTAATACTATATAACGTTATACGTTATTACGTAATAGTATATAACGTTATACGTTATACGTTATTACGTAATAGTATATAACGTTATACGTTATACGTTATTACGTAATAGTATATAACGTTATACGTTATACGTTATTACGTAATAGTATATAACGTTATACGTTATTACGTAATAGTATATAACGTTATACGTTATTACGTAATAGTATATAACGTTATACGTTATTACGTAATAGTATATAACGTTATACGTTATTACGTAATAGTATATAACGTTATACGTTATTACGTAATAGTATATAACGTTATACGTTATTACGTAATAGTATATAGCGTTATACGTTATTACGTAATAGTATATAACGTTATACGTTATTACGTAATAGTATATAACGTTATACGTTATTACGTAATAGTATATAACGTTATGCGTCATAAGGTAATACTATATAACGTTATACGTTATTACGTAATAGTATATAACGTTATACGTTATAGGTTATAAGGTAATATTACATAAAGTGATACGTTACACGTTACAAGGAAATATTAAATAACGTTACACGTTATAAGGAAGCACTAAATAACGTTATGCGTCATAAGGTAATACTATGTAACGTTATACGTTATTACGTAATAGTATGTAACGTTATGCGTCAGAAGGTAATACTATATAACGTTATACGTTATAACGTAATAGTATATAGCGTTATACGTTATTACGTAATAGTATATAAAGTTATACGTTATACGTTATTACGTAATAGTATATAACGTTATACGTTATTATTTAATAGTATATAACGTTATACGTTATTACGTAATAGTATATAACGTCATGCGTCATAAGGTAATACTATATAACGTTATACGCTATTACGTAATAGTATATAACGTTATGCGTCAGAAGGTAATACTATATAACGTTATATGTTATAACGTAATAATATATAACGTTATATGTTATAACGTAATAGTATATAACGTTATACGTTATACGTTATTACGTAATAGTATATAAAGTTATACGTTATACGTTATTACGTAATAGTATATAACGTTATACGTTATTACGTAATAGTATATAACGTTATACGTTATACGTCATTACGTAATAGTATATAACGTTATACGTTATTATGTAAGAGTATAAAACGTTATACGTTATTACGTAATAGTATATAACGTTATACGTTATAATGAAATAGTATATAACGTTATACGTTATTACGTAATAGTATATAACGTTATACGTTATTACGTAATAGTATATAACGTTATACGTTATTACGTAATAGTATATAACGTTATGCGTCATAAGGTAATACTATATAACGTTATACGTTATTACGTAATAGTATATAACGTTATACGTTATACTTTATTACGTAATAGTATATAACGTTATACGTTATACGTTATTACGTAATAGTATATAACGTTATACGTTATTATGTAATAATATATAACGTTATACGTTATTACGTAATATTATATAACGTTATACGTTATTACGTAATAGTATATAACGTTATACGTTATTACGTAATAGTATATAACGTTATACGTTATTATGTAATAGTATATAACGCTATACGTTATTACGTAATTATATATAACGTTATACGTTATTACGTAATAGTATATAACGTTAGACGTTATTACGTAATAGTATATAACGTTATACGTTATTACGTAATAGTATATAACGTTATACGTTATTACGTAATAGTATATAACGTTATACGTTTTTACGTAATAGTATATAACGTTATACGTTATACGGTTATTACGTAATAGTATATAACGTTATACGTTATACGTTATTACGTAATAGTATATAACGTTATACGCTATTATGTAATAGCATATAACGTTATACGCTATTATGTAATAGCATATAACGTTATACGTTATTACGTAATAGTATATAACGTTATACGTTATTACGTAATAGTATATAACGTTATACGTTATTACGTAATAGTATATAACGTTATACGTTATTACTTAATAGTGTATAAAGTTATTAGTACGTAATAGTATATAACGTTATACGTTATACGTTATAAGGTAATATTAAATAACGTTACACGTAATAAGGAAACACTACATAACGTTATGCGTCATAAGGTAAAACTATATAACGTTATACGTTATTACGTAACAGTATATAACGTTATACGTTATACGTTATTACGTAATAGTATATAACGTTATACGTTATTATGTAAGAGTATATAACGTTATACGTTATCACGTAATAGTATATAACGTTATACGTTATTACGTAATAGTATATAACGTTATACGTTATACGTTATTAAGTAATAGTATATAACGTTATACGTTATACGTTATTACGTAATAGTATATAACGTTATACGTTATTATGTAATAGTATATAACGTTAAACGTTATTTCGTAACATTATAGAACGTTATACGTTATTACGTAATTGTATATAACGTTATACGTTATAACATCATAGTATATAACGTTATACATTATAAGGTAATACTACACAACGTTATACGTCATAAGGTAATACTATATAACGTTATACGTTATTACTTAATAGTGTACGAGGTTTTAAGTTAGTACCGAATAATATATAACGTTATACGATATAACGTAATAGTATATAACGTTATACGTTATAAGGTAATACTACATAACGTTATGCGTCATAAGGTAATACTACACAACGTTATACGTCATAAGGTAATACTATGTAACGTTATACGTTATTACGTAATAGTATATAACGTTATACGTTATTACATAATCGTGTATAAAGTTATTAGTACGTAATAGTATATAACGTTATACGTTATACTTTATAAGGTAATATTACATAAAGTGATACGTTACACGTTACAAGGTAATATTAAATAACGTTACACGTAATAAGGAAGCACTACATAACGTTATGCGTCATAAGGTAATACTATATAACGTTATACGTTATTACTTAATAGTGTAGGAGGTTTTAAGTTACTACCGAATAGTATATAACGTTATACGATATAACGTAATAGTATATAACGTTATACGATATAACGTAATAGTATATAACGTTATACATTATAAGGTAATACTACACAACGTTATACGTCATAAGGTAATACTATGTTACGTTATACGTTATAACGTAATAGTATATAACGTTAGACGTTATTACGTAATAGTATATAAAGTTATACGTTATACGTTATTACGTAATAGCATATAACGTTATACGTTATTATTTAATAGTATATAACGTTATACGTTATACGACATTACGTAATAGTATATAACGTTATACGTTATTATGTAAGAGTATAAAACGTTATACGTTATTACGTAATAGTATATAACGTTATACGTTATAATGAAATAGTATATAACGTTAGGACGTTATTACGTAATAGTATATAACGTTATACGTTATTACGTAATAGTATATAACGTTATGCGTCATAAGGTAATACTATATAACGTTATACGTTATTACGTAATAGTATATAACGTTATACGTTATACGTTATTACGTAATAGTATATAACGTTATACGTTATACGTTATTACGTAATAGTATATAACGTTATACGTTATACGTTATTACGTAATAGTATATAACGTTATACGTTATTATGTAATAATATATAACGTTATACGTTATTACGTAATAGTATATAACGTATTACGTTATTACGTAATAGTATATAACGTTATACGTTATTACGTAATAGTATATAACATTATACGTTATTACGTAATAGTATATAACGTTATACGTTATTACGTAATAGTATATAACGTTATGCGTCATAAGGTAATACTATATAACGTTATACGTTATTACGTAATAGTATATAACGTTATACGTTATTATGTAATAGTATATAACGCTATACGTTATTACGTAATTATATATAACGTTATACGTTATTACGTAATAGTATATAACGTTATACGTTATTACGTAATAGTATATAACGTTATACGCTATTATGTAACAGCATATAACGTTATACGCTATTACGTAATAGCATATAACGTTATACGTTATTACGTAATAGTATATAACGTTATACGTTATTACGTAATAGTATATAACGTTATACGTTATTACGTAATAGTATATAACGTTATACGTTATTACGTAATAGTATATAACGTTATACGTTATTACTTAATCGTGTATAAAGTTATTAGTACGTAATAGTATATAACGTTATACGTTATACGTTATAAGGTAATATTAAATAACGTTACACGTAATAAGGAAACACTACATAACGTTATGCGTCATAAGGTAAAACTATATAACGTTATACGTTATTACGTAACAGTATATAACGTTATACGTTATACGTTATTACGTAATAGTATATAACGTTATACGTTATTATGTAAGAGTATATAACGTTATACGTTATCACGTAATAGTATATAACGTTATACGTTATTACGTAATAGTATATAACGTTATACGTTATACGTTATTAAGTAATAGTATATAACGTTATACGTTATACGTTATTACGTAATAGTATATAACGTTATACGTTATTATCTAATAGTATATAACGTTAAACGTTATTTCGTAACATTATAGAACGTTATACGTTATTACGTAATTGTACATAACGTTATACGTTATAACATCATAGTATATAACGTTATACATTATAAGGTAATACTACACAACGTTATACGTCATAAGGTAATACTATATAACGTTATACGTTATTACTTAATAGTGTACGAGGTTTTAAGTTAGTACCGAATAATATATAACGTTATACGATATAACGTAATAGTATATAACGTTATACGTTATAAGGTAATACTACATAACGTTATGCGTCATAAGGTAATACTACACAACGTTATACGTCATAAGGTAATACTATGTAACGTTATACGTTATTACGTAATAGTATATAACGTTATACGTTATTACGTAATAGTATATAGCGTTATACGTTATTACGTAATAGTATATAACGTTATACGTTATTACGTAATAGTATATAACGTTATACGTTATACGGTTATTACGTAATAGTATATAACGTTATACGTTATACGTTATTACGTAATAGTATATAACGTTATACGTTATACGTTATTACGTAATAGTATATAACGTTATACGTTATACGTTATTACGTAATAGTATATAATGTTATACGCTATTATGTAATAGCATATAACGTTATACGCTATTATGTAATAGCATATAACTTTATACGTTATTACGTAATAGTATATAACGTTATACGTTATTACGTAATAGTATATAACGTTATACGTTATTACGTAATAGTATATAACGTTATACGTTATTACTTAATCGTGTATAAAGTTATTAGTACGTAATAGTATATAACGTTATACGTTATACGTTATAAGGTAATATTAAATAACGTTACACGTAATAAGGAAACACTACATAACGTTGTGCGTCATAAGGTAAAACTATTTAACGTTATACGTTATTACGTAACAGTATATAACGTTATACGTTATACGTTATTACGTAATAGTATATAACGTTATACGTTATTATGTAAGAGTATATAACGTTATACGTTATCACGTAATAGTATATAACGTTATACGTTATTACGTAATAGTATATAACGTTATACGTTATACGTTATTAAGTAATAGTATATAACGTTATACGTTATACGTTATTACGTAATAGTATATAACGTTATACGTTATTATGTAATAGTATATAACGTTAAACGTTATTTCGTAACATTATAGAACGTTATACGTTATTACGTAATTGTACATAACGTTATACGTTATAACATCATAGTATATAACGTTATACATTATAAGGTAATACTACACAACGTTATACGTCATAAGGTAATACTATATAACTTTATACGTTATTACTTAATAGTGTACGAGGTTTTAAGTTAGTACCGAATAATATATAACGTTATACGATATAACGTAATAGTATATAACGTTATACGTTATTTCGTAACATTATAGAACGTTATACGTTATTACGTAATTGTATATAACGTTATACGTTATAACATCATAGTATATAACGTTATACATTATAAGGTAATACTACACAACGTTATACGTCATAAGGTAATACTATATAACGTTATACGTTATTACTTAATAGTGTACGAAGTTTTAAGTTAGTACCGAATAATATATAACGTTATACGATATAACGTAATAGTATATAACGTTAGACGTTATACGTTATTACGTAATAGTATATAACGTTATGCGTCATAAGGTAATACTATATAACGTTATACGTTATTACGTAATAGTATATAACGTTATGCGTCATAAGGTAATACTATATAACGTTATACGTTATTACGTAATAGTATATAACGTTATACGTTATTATGTAATAGTATATAACGCTATACGTTATTACGTAATTATATATAACGTTATACGTTATTACGTAATAGTATATAACGTTATACGTTATTACGTAATAGTATATAGCGTTATACGTTATTACGTAATAGTATATAACGTTATACGTTATTACTTAATCGTGTATAAAGTTATTAGTACGTAATAGTATATAACGTTATACGTTATTACGTAATAGTATATAACGTTATACGTTATTACTTAATCGTGTATAAAGTTATTAGTACGTAATAGTATATAACGTTATACGTTATACGTTATAAGGTAATATTAAATAACGTTACACGTAATAAGGAAACACTACATAACGTTATGCGTCATAAGGTAAAACTATATAACGTTATACGTTATTACGTAATAGTATATAACGTTATACGTTATTACTTAATCGTGTATAAAGTTATTAGTACGTAATAGTATATAACGTTATACGTTATACGTTATAAGGTAATATTAAATAACGTTACACGTAATAAGGAAACACTACATAACGTTATGCGTCATAAGGTAAAACTATATAACGTTATACGTTATTACGTAATAGTATATAACGTTATACGTTATACGTTATTAAGTAATAGTATATAACGTTATACGTTATACGTTATTACGTAATAGTATATGACGTTATACGTTATTATGTAATAGTATATAACGTTAAACGTTATTTCGTAACATTATAGAACGTTATACGTTATTACGTAATTGTACATAACGTTATACGTTATAACATCATAGTATATAACGTTATACATTATAAGGTAATACTACACAACGTTATACGTCATAAGGTAATACTATATAACGTTATACGTTATTACTTAATAGTGTACGAGGTTTTAAGTTAGTACCGAATAATATATAACGTTATACGATATAACGTAATAGTATATAACGTTATACGTTATAAGGTAATACTACATAACGTTATGCGTCATAAGGTAATACTACACAACGTTATACGTCATAAGGTAATACTATGTAACGTTATACGTTATTACGTAATAGTATATAACGTTATACGTTATACTTTATAAGGTAATATTACATAAAGTGATACGTTACACGTTACAAGGTAATATTAAATAACGTTACACGTAATAAGGAAGCACTACATAACGTTATGCGTCATAAGGTAATACTATATAACGTTATACGTTATTACTTAATAGTGTACGAGGTTTTAAGTTAGTACCGAATAGTATATAACGTTATACGATATAACGTAATAGTATATAACGTTATACATTATAAGGTAATACTACACAACGTTATACGTCATAAGGTAATACTATGTTACGTTATACGTTATAACGTAATAGTATATAACGTTATACGTTATTACGTAATAGTATATAAAGTTATACGTTATACTTTATTACGTAATAGCATATAACGTTATACGTTATTATTTAATAGTATATAACGTTATACGTTATTACGTAATAGTATATAACGTTATACGGTATTAGGTAATAGTATATAACGTTATGCGACATAAGGTAATACTATATAACGTTATACGTTATTACGTAATAGTATATAACGTTATATGTTATACGTTATTACGTAATAGTATATAACGTTATACGTTATTACTTAATCGTGTATAAAGTTATTAGTACGTAATAGTATATTACGTTAGACGTTAGACGTTATACGTCATAAGGTAATACTATGTAACGTTATACGTTATTACGTAATAGTATATAACGTTATACGTTATACTTTATAAGGTAATATTACATAACGTGATACGTTACACGTTATAAGGTAATATTAAATAACGTTACACGTTATAAGGAAACACTAAATAACGTTATGCGTCATAAGGTAATACTATATAACGTTATACGTTATTACGTAATAGTATATAACGTTAGACGTTATACGTTATTACGTAATAGTATATAACGTTATGCGTCATAAGGTAATACTATATAACGTTATACGTTATTACGTAATAGTATATAACGTTATACGTTATTACGTAATAGTATATAACGTTATACGCTAGTACGTAATGGTGTATAACGTTATACGTTATTACGTAATAGTATATAACGTTATACGTTATTACGTAATAGTATATAACGTTATAAGTTATTACGTGATAGTATATAACTTTATACGTTATACGTTATTACATAATAGTATATAACGTTATACGTTATTACGTAATAGTATATAACGTTATACGTTATTACATGATAGTATATAACTTTATACGTTATACGTTATTACATAATAGTATATAACGTTATACGTTATTACGTAATAGTATATAACGTTATACGTTATTACGTAATAGTATATAACGTTATACGTTATTACGTAATAGTATATAACGCTATACGTTATTACGTAATAGTATATAACGTTATGCGTCATAAGGTAATACTATATAACGTTATACGTTATTACGTAATAGTATATAACGTTATACGTTATTATGTAATAGTATATAACGTTAAACGTTATTTCGTAACATTATAGAACGTTATACGTTATTACGTAATTGTATATAACGTTATACGTTATTTCGTAACATTATAGAACGTTATACGTTATTACATAATTGTATATAACGTTATACGTTATACGTCATTACGTAATAACGTTATACCTTATTATGTAAGAGTATATAACATTATACGTTATTACGTAGTAGTATATAACGTTATACGATATAACGTAATAGTATATAACGTTATACGTTATAAGGTATTACTACATAACGTTATGCGTCATAAGGTAATACTATATAACGTTATACGTTATTACGTAATAGTATATAACGTTATACGTTATACGTTATTACGTAATAGTATATAACGTTATACGTTATACGTTATTACGTAATAGTATATAACGTTATACGTTATTATGTAATAATATATAACGTTATACGTTATTACGTAATAGTATATAACGTTATACGTTATTACGTAATAGTATATAACGTTATACGTTATTACGTAATAGTATATAACGTTATACGTTATTACGTAATAGTATATAACGTTATACGTTATTACGTAATAGTATATAACGTTATACGTTATTACGTAATAGTATATAACGTTATGCGTCATAAGGTAATACTATATAATGTTATACGTTATTACGTAATAGTATATAACGTTATACGTTATTATGTAATAGTATATAACGTTATACGTTATACGTAATTACGTAATAGTATATAACGTTATACGTTATACGTTATTACGTAATAGTATATAACGTTATACGTTATACGTTATTACGTAATATTATATAACGTTATACGTTATTATGTAATAGTATATAACGTTATACGTTATTACGTAATAGTATATAACGTTATACGTTATTACGTAATAGTATATAACGATATACGTTATTACGTAATAGTATATAACGTTATACGTTATTACGTAATAGTATATAACGTTATACGTTATTAGGTAATAGTATATAACGTTATGCGTCATAAGGTAATACTATATAACGTTATACGTAATTACGTAATAGTATATAACGTTATACGTTATTACGTAATGGTGTATAACGTTATACGTTATTACGTAATAGTATATAACGTTATACGTTATTACGTAATAGTATATAACGTTAGACGTTATACGTTATTACGTAATAGTATATAACGTTATACGTTATTACGTAATAGTATATAACGTTATACGTTATTACGTAATAGTATATAACGTTATACGTTATTACGTAATAGTATATAACGTTATACGTTATTACGTAATAGTATATAACGTTATACGTTATTACGTAATAGTATATAACGTTATACGTTATTAGGTAATAGTATATAACGTTATGCGTCATAAGGTAATACTATATAACGTTATACGTTATTACGTAATAGTATATAACGTTATGCGTCAGAAGGTAATACTATATAACGTTATACGTTATAACGTAATAGTATATAACGTTATACGTTATTACGTAATAGTATATAACGTTATACGTTATTACGTAATAGTATATAACGTTATACGTTATTACGTAATAGTATATAACGTTATACGTTATTAGGTAATAGTATATAACGTTATGCGTCATAAGGTAATACTATATAACGTTATACGTTATTACGTAATAGTATATAACGTTATACGTTATTACGTAATGGTGTATAACGTTATACGTTATTACGTAAGAGTATATAACGTTATACGTTATTACGTAATAGTATATAACGTTAGACGTTATACGTTATTACGTAATAGTATATAACGTTATGCGTCATAAGGTAATACTATATAACGTTATACGTTATTACTTAATAGTGTACGAGGTTTTAAGTTAGTACCGAATAGTATATAACGTTATACGATATAACGTAATAGTATATAACGTTATACGTTATAAGGTAATACTACATAACGTTATGCGTCATAAGGTAATACTATATAACGTTATACGTTATTACGTAATAGTATATAACGTTATACGTTATTACTTAATAGTGTACGAGGTTTTAAGTTAGTACCGAATAGTATATAACGTTATACGATATAACGTAATAGTATATAACGTTATACATTATAAGGTAATACTACACAACGTTATACGTCATAAGGTAATACTATGTTACGTTATACGTTATAACGTAATAGTATATAACGTTATACGTTATTACGTAATAGTATATAAAGTTATACGTTATACGTTATTACGTAATAGCATATAACGTTATACGTTATTACGTAATTGTATATAACGTTATACGTTATTACGTAATAGTATATAACGTTATGCGTCATAAGGTAATACTATATAACGTTATACGTTATTACGTAATAGTATATAACGTTATACGTTATAGGGTTATTACGTAATAGTATATAACGTTATACGTTATACGTTATTACGTAATAGTATATAACGTTATACGTTATACGTTATTACGTAATAGTATATAACGTTATACGTTATACGTTATTACGTAATAGTATATAACGTTATACGCTATTATGTAATAGCATATAACGTTATACGTTATTTCGTAACATTATAGAACGTTATACGTTATTACATAATTGTATATAACGTTATACGTTATACGTCATTACGTAATAGTATATAACGTTATACCTTATTATGTAAGAGTATATAACATTATACGTTATTACGTAGTAGTATATAACGTTATACGATATAACGTAATAGTATATAACGTTATACGTTATAAGGTATTACTACATAACGTTATGCGTCATAAGGTAATACTATATAACGTTATACGTTATTACGTAATAGTATATAACGTTATACGTTATACGTTATTACGTAATAGTATGTAACGTTATACGTTATACGTTATTACGTAATAGTATATAACGTTATACGTTATTATGTAATAATATATAACGTTATACGTTATTACGTAATAGTATATAACGTTATACGTTATTACGTAATAGTATATAACGTTATACGTTATTACGTAATAGTATATAACGTTATACGTTATTACGTAATAGTATATAACGTTATACGTTATTACGTAATAGTATATAACGTTATGCGTCATAAGGTAATACTATATAACGTTATACGTTATTACGTAATAGTATATAACGTTATACGTTATTATGTAATAGTATATAACGTTATACGTTATACGTAATTACGTAATAGTATATAACGTTATACGTTATACGTTATTACGTAATAGTATATAACGTTATACGTTATACGTTATTACGTAATATTATATAACGTTATACGTTATTATGTAATAGTATATAACGTTATACGTTATTACGTAATAGTATATAACGTTATACGTTATTACGTAATAGTATATAACGTTATACGTTATTACGTAATAGTATATAACGTTATACGTTATTACGTAATAGTATATAACGTTAGACGTTATACGTTATTACGTAATAGTATATAACGTTATACGTTATTACGTAATAGTATATAACGTTATACGTTATTACGTAATAGTATATAACGTTATACGTTATTACGTAATAGTATATAACGTTATACGTTATTACGTAATAGTATATAACGTTATACGTTATTAGGTAATAGTATATAACGTTATGCGTCATAAGGTAATACTATATAACGTTATACGTTATTACGTAATAGTATATAACGTTATGCGTCAGAAGGTAATACTATATAACGTTATACGTTATAACGTAATAGTATATAACGTTATACGTTATTACGTAATAGTATATAACGTTATACGTTATTACGTAATAGTATATAACGTTATACGTTATTACGTAATAGTATATAACGTTATACGTTATTAGGTAATAGTATATAACGTTATGCGTCATAAGGTAATACTATATAACGTTATACGTTATTACGTAATAGTATATAACGTTATACGTTATTACGTAATGGTGTATAACGTTATACGTTATTACGTAAGAGTATATAACGTTATACGTTATTACGTAATAGTATATAACGTTAGACGTTATACGTTATTACGTAATAGTATATAACGTTATGCGTCATAAGGTAATACTATATAACGTTATACGTTATTACTTAATAGTGTACGAGGTTTTAAGTTAGTACCGAATAGTATATAACGTTATACGATATAACGTAATAGTATACAACGTTATACGTTATAAGGTAATACTACATAACGTTATGCGTCATAAGGTAATACTATATAACGTTATACGTTATTACGTAATAGTATATAACGTTATACGTTATTACTTAATAGTGTACAAGGTTTTAAGTTAGTACCGAATAGTATATAACGTTATACGATATAACGTAATAGTATATAACGTTATACATTATAAGGTAATACTACACAACGTTATACGTCATAAGGTAATACTATGTAACGTTATACGTTATTACGTAAAGGTATATAACGTTATACGTTATTACATAATCATGTATAAAGTTATTAGTACGTAATAGTATATAACGTTATACGTTATACGTTATAAGGTAATATTACATAAAGTGACACGTTACACGTTACAAGGTAATATTAAATAACGTTACACGTTATAAGGAAACACTAAATAACGTTATGCGTCATAAGGTAATACTATGTAACGTTATACGTTATTACGTAATAGTATATGACGTTATGCGTCAGAAGGTAATACTATATAACGTTATACGTTATAACGTAATAGTATATAATGTTATACGTTATTACGTAATAGTATATAAAGTTATACGTTATACGTTATTACGTAATAGTATATAACGTTATACGTTATTACGTAATAGTATATAACGTTATACGTTATTACGTAATAGTATATAACGTTATGCGTCATAAGGTAATACTATATAACGTTATACGTTATTACGTAATAGTATATAACGTTATACGTTATAGGGTTATTACGTAATAGTATATAACGTTATACGTTATACGTTATTACGTAATAGTATATAACGTTATACGTTATACGTTATAAGGTAATATTACATAAAGTGACACGTTACACGATACAAGGTAATATTAAATAACGTTACACGTTATAAGGAAACACTAAATAACGTTATACGATATAACGTAATAGTATATAACGTTATACGTTATAAGGTAATACTACATAACGTTATGCGTCATAAGGTAATACTATATAACGTTATACGTTATTACGTAATAGTATATAACGTTATACGTTATTACTTATTAGTGTACGAGGTTTTAAGTTAGTACCGAATAGTATATAACGTTATACGATATAACGTAATAGTATATAACGTTATACATTATAAGGTAATACTACACAACGTTATACGTCATAAGGTAATACTATGTTACGTTATACGTTATAACGTAATAGTATATAACGTTATGCGTCATAAGGTAATACTATATAACGTTATACGTTATTACGTAATAGTATATAACGTTATACGTTATAGGGTTATTACGTAATAGTATATAACGTTATACGTTATACGTTATTACGTAATAGTATATAACGTTATACGTTATACGTTATTACGTAATAGTATATAACGTTATACGTTATACGTTATTACGTAATAGTATATACCGTTATACGCTATTATGTAATAGCATATAACGTTATACGCTATTATGTAATAGCATATAACGTTATACGTTATTACGTAATAGTATATAACGTTATACGTTATTACGTAATAGTATATAACGTTATACATTATAAGGTAATACTACATAACGTTATGCGTCATAAGGTAATACTATATAACGTTATACGTTATTACGTAATAGTATGTAACGTTATACGTTATTACGTAATAGTATGTAACGTTATACGTTATTACTTAATAGTGTACAAGGTTTTAAGTTAGTACCGAATAGTATATAACGTTATACGATATAACGTAATAGTATATAACGTTATACATTATAAGGTAATACTACACAACGTTATAAGTCATAAGGTAATACTATGTAACGTTATACGTTATTACGTAAAAGTATATAACGTTATACGTTATTACATAATCATGTATAAAGTTATTAGTACGTAATAGTATATAACGTTATACGTTATACGTTATAAGGTAATATTACATAAAGTGACACGTTACACGTTACAAGGTAATATTAAATAACGTTACACGTTATAAGGAAACACTAAATAACGTTATGCTTCATAAGGTAATACTATGTAACGTTATACGTTATTACGTAATAGTATATAACGTTATGCGTCAGAAGGTAATACTATATAACGTTATACGTTATAACGTAATAGTATATAATGTTATACGTTATAAGGTAATACTACACAACGTTATACGTCATAAGGTAATACTATGTTACGTTATACGTTATAACGTAATAGTATATAACGTTATGCGTCATAAGGTAATACTATATAACGTTATACGTTATTACGTAATAGTATATAACGTTATACGTTATAGGGTTATTACGTAATAGTATATAACGTTATACGTTATACGTTATTACGTAATAGTATATAACGTTATACGTTATACGTTATTACGTAATAGTATATAACGTTATACGTTATACGTTATTACGTAATAGTATATACCGTTATACGCTATTATGTAATAGCATATAACGTTATACGCTATTATGTAATAGCATATAACGTTATACGTTATTACGTAATAGTATATAACGTTATACGTTATTACGTAATAGTATATAACGTTATACATTATAAGGTAATACTACATAACGTTATGCGTCATAAGGTAATACTATATAACGTTATACGTTATTACGTAATAGTATGTAACGTTATACGTTATTACGTAATAGTATGTAACGTTATACGTTATTACTTAATAGTGTACAAGGTTTTAAGTTAGTACCGAATAGTATATAACGTTATACGATATAACGTAATAGTATATAACGTTATACATTATAAGGTAATACTACACAACGTTATAAGTCATAAGGTAATACTATGTAACGTTATACGTTATTACGTAAAAGTATATAACGTTATACGTTATTACATAATCATGTATAAAGTTATTAGTACGTAATAGTATATAACGTTATACGTTATACGTTATAAGGTAATATTACATAAAGTGACACGTTACACGTTACAAGGTAATATTAAATAACGTTACACGTTATAAGGAAACACTAAATAACGTTATGCTTCATAAGGTAATACTATGTAACGTTATACGTTATTACGTAATAGTATATAACGTTATGCGTCAGAAGGTAATACTATATAACGTTATACGTTATAACGTAATAGTATATAATGTTATACGTTATTACGTAATAGTATATAAAGTTATACGTTATACGTTATTACGTAATAGTATATAACGTTATACGTTATTATGAAATAGTATATAACGTTATACGTTATTACGTAATAGTATATAACGTCATTCGTCGTAAGGTAATACTATATAACGTTATACGTTATTACGTAATAGTATATAACGTTATGCGTCAGAAGGTAATACTATATAACGTTATACGTTATTACGTAATAGTATATAACGTTATACGTTATTACGTAATAGTATACAACGTTATACGTTATTACGTAATAGTATATAACGTTATACGTTATTACGTAATAGTATATAACTTTATACGTTATTACGTAATAGTATATAACGTTATACGTTATTACGTAATAGTATATAACGTTATACGTTATTACGTAATAGTATATAACGTTATACGTTATTACGTAATAGTATATAACGTTATGCGTCGTAAGGTAATACTATATAACGTTATACGTTATTACGTAATAGTATATAACGTTATACGTTATAGGGTTATTACGTAATAGTATATAACGTTATACGTTATACGTTATTACGTAATAGTATTTAACGTTATACGTTATACGTTATTACGTAATAGTATATAACGTTCTACGTTATACGTTATTACGTAATAGTATATAACGTTATACGCTATTATGTAATAGCATATAACGTTATACCTTATTACGTAATAGTATATAACGTTACACGTTATTACGTAATAGTATATAACGTTATACGTTATTACGTAATAGTATATAACGTTATACGTTATACGTTATTACGTAATAGTATATAACGTTATACGTTATTATGTAAGAGTATATAACGCAACACGTTATTACGTAATAGTATATAACGTTATACGTTATTACGTAATAGTATATAACGTTATACGTTATAGGGTTATTACGTAATAGTATATAACGTTATACGTTATACGTTATTACGTAATAGTATTTAACGTTATACGTTATACGTTATTACGTAATAGTATATAACGTTATACGTTATACGTTATTACGTAATAGTATATAACGTTATACGCTATTATGTAATAGCATATAACGTTATACGTTATTACGTAATAGTATATAACGTTATACGTTATTACGTAATAGTATATAACGTTATACGTTATTACGTAATAGTATATAACGTTATACGTTATTACTTAGTCGTGTATAAAGTTATTAGTACGTAATAGTATATAACGTTATACGTTATACGTTATAAGGTAATATTACATAAAGTGATACACGCTACACGTTACAGGGTAACGTTACACGTTATAAGGTAAAATTAAATAACGTTACGCGTAATAAGGAAACACTACATAACGTTATGCGTCATAAGGTAATACTATATAACGTTATACGTTATTACGTAACAGTATATAACGTTATACGTTATTACGTAACAGTATATAACGTTATACGTTATTACGTAACAGTATATAACGTTATACGTTATTATGTAAGAGTATATAACGCAACACGTTATTACGTAATAGTATATAACGTTATACGTTATTACGTAATAGTATATAACGTTATACGTTATTACGTAATAGTATATAACGTTATGCGTCATAAGGTAATACTATATAACGTTATACGTTATTACGTAATAGTATATAACGTTATACGTTATAGGGTTATTACGTAATAGTATATAACGTTATACGTTATACGTTATTACGTAATAGTATATAACGTTATACGTTATACGTTATAAGGTAATATTACATAAAGTGACACGTTACACGATACAAGGTAATATTAAATAACGTTACACGTTATAAGGAAACACTAAATAACGTTATACGATATAACGTAATAGTATATAACGTTATACGTTATAAGGTAATACTACATAACGTTATGCGTCATAAGGTAATACTATATAACGTTATACGTTATTACGTAATAGTATATAACGTTATACGTTATTACTTATTAGTGTACGAGGTTTTAAGTTAGTACCGAATAGTATATAACGTTATACGATATAACGTAATAGTATATAACGTTATACATTATAAGGTAATACTACACAACGTTATACGTCATAAGGTAATACTATGTTACGTTATACGTTATAACGTAATAGTATATAACGTTATGCATCATAAGGTAATACTATATAACGTTATACGTTATTACGTAATAGTATATAACGTTATACGTTATAGGGTTATTACGTAATAGTATATAACGTTATACGTTATACGTTATTACGTAATAGTATATAACGTTATACGTTATACGTTATTACGTAATAGTATATAACGTTATACGTTATACGTTATTACGTAATAGTATATACCGTTATACGCTATTATGTAATAGCATATAACGTTATACGCTATTATGTAATAGCATATAACGTTATACGTTATTACGTAATAGTATATAACGTTATACGTTATTACGTAATAGTATATAACGTTATACATTATAAGGTAATACTACATAACGTTATGCGTCATAAGGTAATACTATATAACGTTATACGTTATTACGTAATAGTATGTAACGTTATACGTTATTACGTAATAGTATGTAACGTTATACGTTATTACTTAATAGTGTACAAGGTTTTAAGTTAGTACCGAATAGTATATAACGTTATACGATATAACGTAATAGTATATAACGTTATACATTATAAGGTAATACTACACAACGTTATAAGTCATAAGGTAATACTATGTAACGTTATACGTTATTACGTAAAAGTATATAACGTTATACGTTATTACATAATCATGTATAAAGTTATTAGTACGTAATAGTATATAACGTTATACGTTATACGTTATAAGGTAATATTACATAAAGTGACACGTTACACGTTACAAGGTAATATTAAATAACGTTACACGTTATAAGGAAACACTAAATAACGTTATGCTTCATAAGGTAATACTATGTAACGTTATACGTTATTACGTAATAGTATATAACGTTATGCGTCAGAAGGTAATACTATATAACGTTATACGTTATAACGTAATAGTATATAATGTTATACGTTATTACGTAATAGTATATAAAGTTATACGTTATACGTTATTACGTAATAGTATATAACGTTATACGTTATTATGAAATAGTATATAACGTTATACGTTATTACGTAATAGTATATAACGTCATTCGTCGTAAGGTAATACTATATAACGTTATACGTTATTACGTAATAGTATATAACGTTATGCGTCAGAAGGTAATACTATATAACGTTATACGTTATTACGTAATAGTATATAACGTTATACGTTATTACGTAATAGTATATAACGTTATACGTTATTACGTAATAGTATATAACGTTATACGTTATTACGTAATAGTATATAACTTTATACGTTATTACGTAACAGTTTATAACGTTATACGTTATTACGTAATAGTATATAACGTTATACGTTATTACGTAATAGTATATAACGTTATACGTTATTACGTAATAGTATATAACGTTATGCGTCGTAAGGTAATACTATATAACGTTATACGTTATTACGTAATAGTATATAACGTTATACGTTATAGGGTTATTACGTAATAGTATATAACGTTATACGTTATACGTTATTACGTAATAGTATTTAACGTTATACGTTATACGTTATTACGTAATAGTATATAACGTTCTACGTTATACGTTATTACGTAATAGTATATAACGTTATATACTATTACGTAATAACGTATAACGTTATACCTTATTACGTAATAGTATATAACGTTACACGTTATTACGTAATAGTATATAACGTTATACGTTATTACGTAATAGTATATAACGTTATACGTTATACGTTATTACGTAATAGTATATAACGTTATACGTTATTATGTAAGAGTATATAACGCAACACGTTATTACGTAATAGTATATAACGTTATACGTTATTACGTAATAGTATATAACGTTATACGTTATAGGGTTATTACGTAATAGTATATAACGTTATACGTTATACGTTATTACGTAATAGTATTTAACGTTATACGTTATACGTTATTACGTAATAGTATATAACGTTATACGTTATACGTTATTACGTAATAGTATATAACGTTATACGCTATTATGTAATAGCATATAACGTTATACGTTATTACGTAATAGTATATAACGTTATACGTTATTACGTAATAGTATATAACGTTATACGTTATTACGTAATAGTATATAACGTTATACGTTATTACTTAGTCGTGTATAAAGTTATTAGTACGTAATAGTATATAACGTTATACGTTATACGTTATAAGGTAATATTACATAAAGTGATACACGCTACACGTTACAGGGTAACGTTACACGTTATAAGGTAAAATTAAATAACGTTACGCGTAATAAGGAAACACTACATAACGTTATGCGTCATAAGGTAATACTATATAACGTTATACGTTATTACGTAACAGTATATAACGTTATACGTTATTACGTAACAGTATATAACGTTATACGTTATTACGTAACAGTATATAACGTTATACGTTATTATGTAAGAGTATATAACGCAACACGTTATTACGTAATAGTATATAACGTTATACGTTATTACGTAATAGTATATAACGTTATACGTTATACGTTATTACGTAATAGTATATAACGTTATACGTTATTATGTAATAGTATATAACGTTAAACGTTATTTCGTAACATTATAGAACGTTATACGTTATTACGTAATTGTATATAACGTTATACGTTATAACATCATAGTATATAACGTTATACATTATAAGGTAATACTACACAACGTTATACGTCATAAGGTAATACTATATAACGTTATACGTTATTACTTAATAGTGTACGAGGTTTTAAGTTAGTACCGAGTAATATATAACGTTATACGATATAACGTAATAGTATATAACGTTATACGTTATAAGGTAATACTACATAACGTTATGCGTCATAAGGTAATACTATATAACGTTATACGTTATTACGTAATAGTATATAACGTTATACGTTATAGGGTTATTACGTAATAGTATATAACGTTATACGTTATACGTTATTACGTAATAGTATTTAACGTTATACGTTATACGTTATTACGTAAAAGTATATAACGTTATACGTTATACGTTATTACGTAATAGCATATAACGTTATACGTTATTACGTAATAGTATATAACGTTATACGTTATTACGTAATAGTATATGACGTTATACGGTATTACGTAATAGTATATAACGTTATACGTTATTACTTAATCGTGTATAAAGTTATTAGTACGTTATAGTATATAACGTTATACGTTATACGTTATAAAGTAATATTACATAAAGTGATACACGCTACACGTTACAGGGTAACGTTACACGTTATAAGGTAATATTAAATAACGTTACGCGTAATAAGGAAACACTACATAACGTTATGCGTCATAAGGTAATACTATATAACGTTATACGTTATTACGTAACAGTATATAACGTTATACGTTATACGTTATTACGTAATAGTATATAACGTTATACGTTATTATGTAAGAGTATATAACGTAACACGTTATTACGTAGTAGTATATAACGTTATACGTTATTACGTAATAGTATATAACGTTATACGTTATACGTTATTAAGTAATAGTATATAACGTTATACGTTATACGTTATTACGTAATAGTATATAACGTTATACGTTATTATGTAATAGTATATAACGTTAAACGTTATTTCGTAACATTATAGAACGTTATACGATATTACGTAATTGTATATAACGTTATACGTTATAACATCATAGTATATAACGTTATACATTATAAGGTAATACTACACAACGTTATACGTCATAAGGTAATACTATATAACGTTATACGTTATTACTTAATAGTGTACGAGGTTTTAAGTTAGTACCGAATAGTATATAAAATTATACGATATAACGTAATAGTATATAACGTTATACATTATAAGGTAATACTACACAACGTTATACGTCATAAGGTAATACTATGTAACGTTATACGTTATTACGTAATAGTATATAACGTTATGGGTCATAAGGTAATACTATATAACGTTATACGTTATTACGTAATAGTATATAACGTTATACGTTTTTACGTAATATTATCTAACGTTATACGTTATTACGTAATAGTATATAACGTTATACGTTATTACGTAATAGTATATAACGTTATACGTTATTACTTAATCGTGTATTACGTTATACGTTATTACGTAATAGTATATAACGTTATACGTTATTACGTAATAGTATATAACGTTATGCGTCATAAGGTAATACTATATAACGTTATACGTTATTACGTAATAGTATATAACGTTATACGTTATTACTTAATAGTGTACAAGGTTTTAAGTTAGTACCGAATAGTATATAACGTTATACGATATAACGTAATAGTATACAACGTTATACGTTATAAGGTAATACTACATAACGTTATGCGTCATAAGGTAATACTATATAACGTTATACGTTATTACGTAATAGTATATAACGTTATACGTTATTACTTAATAGTGTACAAGGTTTTAAGTTAGTGCCGAATAGTATATAACGTTATACGATAAAACGTAATAGTATATAACGTTATACATTATAAGGTAATACTACACAACGTTATACGTCATAAGGTAATACTATGTAACGTTATACGTTATTACGTAATAGTATATAACGTTATACGTTATTACATAATCATGTATAAAGTTATTAGTACGTAATTGTATATAACGTTATACGTTATACGTTATAAGGTAATATTACATAAAGTGACACGTTACACGTTACAAGGTAATATTAAATAACGTTACACGTTATAAGGAAACACTAAATAACGTTATGCGTCATAAGGTAATACTATGTAACGTTATACGTTATTACGTAATAGTATATAACGTTATGCGTCAGAAGGTAATACTATATAACGTTATACGTTATAACGTGATAGTATATAACGTTATACGTTATTACGTAATAGTATATAAAGTTATACGTTATACGTTATTACGAAATAGTATATAACGTTATACGTTATTATGAAATAGTATATAACGTTATACGTTATTACGTAATAGTATATAACGTCATTCGTCATAAGGTAATACTATATAACGTTATACGTTATTACGTAATAGTATATAACGTTATGCGTCAGAAGGTAATACTATATATCGTTATACGTTATTACGTAATAGTATATAACGTTATACGTTATTATGTAATAGTATATAACGTTATACGTTATTACGTAATAGTATATAACGTTATACGTTATTACGTAATAGTATATAACTTTATACGTTATTACGTAATAGTATATAGCGTCATACGTTATTACGTAATAGTATATAACGTTATACGTTATTACGTAATAGTATATAACGTTATACGTTATTACGTAATAGTATATAACGTTATGCGTCGTAAGGTAATACTATATAACGTTATACGTTATTACGTAATAGTATATAACGTTATACGTTATAGGGTTATTACGTAATAGTACATAACGTTATACGTTATACGTTATTACGTAATAGTATTTAACGTTATACGTTATACGATATTACGTAATAGTATATAACGTTATACGTTATACGTTATTACGTAATAGTGTATAACGTTATACGCTATTACGTAATAGCATATAACGTTATACGTTATTACGTAATAGTATATAACGTTATACGTTATTACGTAATAGTATATAACGTTATACGTTATTACTTAATCGTGTATAAAGTTATTAGTACGTTATAGTATATAACGTTATACGTTATACGTTATAAAGTAATATTACATAAAGTGATACACGCTACACGTTACAGGGTAACGTTACACGTTATAAGGTAATATTAAATAACGTTACGCGTAATAAGGAAACACTACATAACGTTATGCGTCATAAGGTAATACTATATAACGTTATACGTTATTACGTAACAGTATATAACGTTATACGTTATACGTTATTACGTAATAGTATATAACGTTATACGTTATTATGTAAGAGTATATAACGTAACACGTTATTACGTAGTAGTATATAACGTTATACGTTATTACGTAATAGTATATAACGTTATACGTTATACGTTATTAAGTAATAGTATATAACGTTATACGTTATACGTTATTACGTAATAGTATATAACGTTATACGTTATTATGTAATAGTATATAACGTTAAACGTTATTTCGTAACATTATAGAACGTTATACGATATTACGTAATTGTATATAACGTTATACGTTATAACATCATAGTATATAACGTTATACATTATAAGGTAATACTACACAACGTTATACGTCATAAGGTAATACTATATAACGTTATACGTTATTACTTAATAGTGTACGAGGTTTTAAGTTAGTACCGAATAGTATATAAAATTATACGATATAACGTAATAGTATATAACGTTATACATTATAAGGTAATACTACACAACGTTATACGTCATAAGGTAATACTATGTAACGTTATACGTTATTACGTAATAGTATATAACGTTATGGGTCATAAGGTAATACTATATAACGTTATACGTTATTACGTAATAGTATATATCGTTATACGTTATTACGTAATAGTATATAACGTTATACGCTAGTACGTAATAGTGTATAACGTTATACGTTATTACGTAATAGTATATAACGTTATACGTTATTACGTGATAGTATATAACGTTATACGTTATTACGTAATAGTATATAACGTTATACGTTATTACGTAGTAGTATATAACGTTATACGTTATTACGTAATAGTATATAACGTTATACGTTTTTACGTAATATTATCTAACGTTATACGTTATTACGTAATAGTATATAACGTTATACGTTATTACGTAATAGTATATAACGTTATACGTTATTACTTAATCGTGTATTACGTTATACGTTATTACGTAATAGTATATAACGTTATACGTTATTACGTAATAGTATATAACGTTATGCGTCATAAGGTAATACTATATAACGTTATACGTTATTACGTAATAGTATATAACGTTATACGTTATTACTTAATAGTGTACAAGGTTTTAAGTTAGTACCGAATAGTATATAACGTTATACGATATAACGTAATAGTATACAACGTTATACGTTATAAGGTAATACTACATAACGTTATGCGTCATAAGGTAATACTATATAACGTTATACGTTATTACGTAATAGTATATAACGTTATACGTTATTACTTAATAGTGTACAAGGTTTTAAGTTAGTGCCGAATAGTATATAACGTTATACGATAAAACGTAATAGTATATAACGTTATACATTATAAGGTAATACTACACAACGTTATACGTCATAAGGTAATACTATGTAACGTTATACGTTATTACGTAATAGTATATAACGTTATACGTTATTACATAATCATGTATAAAGTTATTAGTACGTAATAGTATATAACGTTATACGTTATACGTTATAAGGTAATATTACATAAAGTGACACGTTACACGTTACAAGGTAATATTAAATAACGTTACACGTTATAAGGAAACACTAAATAACGTTATGCGTCATAAGGTAATACTATGTAACGTTATACGTTATTACGTAATAGTATATAACGTTATGCGTCAGAAGGTAATACTATATAACGTTATACGTTATAACGTGATAGTATATAACGTTATACGTTATTACGTAATAGTATATAAAGTTATACGTTATACGTTATTACGTAATAGTATATAACGTTATACGTTATTATGAAATAGTATATAACGTTATACGTTATTACGTAATAGTATATAACGTCATTCGTCATAAGGTAATACTATATAACGTTATACGTTATTACGTAATAGTATATAACGTTATGCGTCAGAAGGTAATACTATATATCGTTATACGTTATTACGTAATAGTATATAACGTTATACGTTATTATGTAATAGTATATAACGTTATACGTTATTACGTAATAGTATATAACGTTATACGTTATTACGTAATAGTATATAACTTTATACGTTATTACGTAATAGTATATAGCGTCATACGTTATTACGTAATAGTATATAACGTTATACGTTATTACGTAATAGTATATAACGTTATACGTTATTACGTAATAGTATATAACGTTATGCGTCGTAAGGTAATACTATATAACGTTATACGTTATTACGTAATAGTATATAACGTTATACGTTATAGGGTTATTACGTAATAGTACATAACGTTATACGTTATACGTTATTACGTAATAGTATTTAACGTTATACGTTATACGATATTACGTAATAGTATATAACGTTATACGTTATACGTTATTACGTAATAGTGTATAACGTTATACGCTATTACGTAATAGCATATAACGTTATACGTTATTACGTAATAGTATATAACGTTATACGTTATTACGTAATAGCATATAACGTTATACGTTATTACGTAATAGTATATAACGTTATACGTTATTACGTAATAGTATATAACGTTATACGTTATTACGTAATAGTATATAACGTTATAGGGTTATTACGTAATAGTATATAACGTTATACGTTATACGTTATTACGTAATAGTATATTACGTTATACGTTATACGTTATTAAGTAATAGTATATAACGTTATACGTTATTACGTAATAGTATATAGCGTTATACGTTATTACGTAATAGTATATAACGTTATACGGTATTACGTAATAGTATATAACGTTATACGTTATAAGGTAATACTACATAACGTTATGCGTCATAAGGTAATACTATATAACGTTATACGTTATTACGTAATAGTATATAACGTTATACGTTATAGGGTTATTACGTAATAGTATATAACGTTATACGTTATACGTTATTACGTAATAGTATTTAACGTTATACGTTATACGTTATTACTTAATCGTGTATAAAGTTATTAGTACGTTATAGTATATAACGTTATACGTTATACGTTATAAGGTAATATTACATAAAGTGATACACGCTACACGTTACAGGGTAACGTTTCACGTTATAAGGTAATATTAAATAACGTTACGCGTAATAAGGAAACACTACATAACGTTATGCGTCATAAGGTAATACTATATAACGTTATACGTTATTACGTAACAGTATATAACGTTATACGTTATACGTTATTACGTAATAGTATATAACGTTATACGTTATTATGTAATAGTATATAACGTTAAACGTTATTTCGTAACATTATAGAACGTTATACGTTATTACGTAATTGTATATAACGTTATACGTTATAACATCATAGTATATAACGTTATACATTATAAGGTAATACTACACAACGTTATACGTCATAAGGTAATACTATATAACGTTATACGTTATTACTTAATAGTGTACGAGGTTTTAAGTTAGTTTCCGAATAATATATAACGTTATACGATATAACGTAATAGTATATAACGTTATACGTTATAAGGTAATACTACATAACGTTATGCGTCATAACGTAATACTATGTAACGTTATACGTTATTACGTAATAGTATATAACGTTATACGTTATTACATAATCGTGTATAAAGTTATTAGTACGTAATAGTATATAACGTTATACGTTATACGTTATAAGGTAATATTACATAAAGTGATACGTTACACGTTACAAGGTAATATTAAATAACGTTACACGTTATAAGGAAACACTAAATAACGCTATGCGTCATAAGGTAATACTATATAACGTTATACGTTATTACGTAATAGTATATAACGTTATACGTTATACGTTATTACGGAATAGTATATAACGTTATACGTTATACGTTATTACGTAATAGTATATAACGTTATACGTTATTATTTAATCGTACATAAAGTTATACGTTATTACGTAATAGTATATAACGCTACACGTTATTATGAAATAGTATATAACGTTATAGGTTATTACGTAATAGTATATAACGTTATACGGTATTAGGTAATAGTATATAACGTTATGCGACATAAGGTAATACTATATAACGTTATACGTTATTACGTAATAGTATATAACGTTATATGTTATACGTTATTACGTAATAGTATATAACGTTATGCGTCATAAGGTAATACTATATAACGTTATACGTTATTACGTGATAGTATATAACTTTATACGTTATACGTTATTACATAATAGTATATAACGTTATACGTTATTACGTAATAGTATATAACGTTATACGTTATTACGTAATAGTATATAACGTTATACGTTATTACGTGATAGTATATAACTTTATACGTTATACGTTATTACATAATAGTATATAACGTTATACGTTATTACGTAATAGTGTATAACGTTATACGTTATTACGTAATTGTATATAACGTTATACGTTATAACATCATAGTATATAACGTTATACATTATAAGGTAATACTACACAACGTTATACGTCATAAGGTAATACTATATAACGTTATACGTTATTACTTAATAGTGTACGAGGTTTTAAGTTAGTACCGAATAATATATAACGTTATACGATATAACGTAATAGTATATAACGTTATACGTTATAAGGTAATACTACATAACGTTATGCGTCATAAGGTAATAATATATAACGTTATACGTTATAACGTAATAGTATATAACGTTATACGTTATTACGTAATAGTATATAAAGTTATACGTTATACGTTCTTTCGTAATAGCATATAACGTTATACGTTATTATTTAATAGTATATAACGTTATACGTTATTACGTAATAGTACATAACGTTATGCGTCAGAAGGTAATACTATATAACGTTATATGTTATAATGTAATAGTATATAAAGTTATACGTTATACGTTATTACGTAATAGTATATAAAGTTATACGTTATACGTTATTACGTAATAGTATATAACGTTATACGTTATTATGAAATAGTATATAACGTTATACGTTATTACGTAATAGTATATAACGTTATACGTTATACGTTATTACGTAATAGTATATAAAGTTATACGTTATACGTTATTACGTAATAGTATATAACGTTATACGTTATACGTCATTACGTAATAGTATATAACGTTATACGTTATTATGTAAGAGTATATAACGTTATACGTTATTACGTAATAGTATATAACGTTATACGTTATTATGAAATAGTATATAGCGTTATACGTTATTACGTAATAGTATATAACGTTATACGTTATTACATAATAGTATATAACGTTATGCGTCATAAGGTAATACTATATAACGTTATACACTGATACGTAATAGTATATAACGTTATACGTTATTACGTAATAGTAAATAGCGTTATACGTTATCACGTAATAGTATATAACGTTATACGTTATTACGTAATAGTATATAACGTTATACGTTATTACGTAATAGTATATAACGTTATGCGTCATAAGGTAATACTATATAACGTTATACACTGTTACGTAATAGTATATAACGTTATACGTTATTACGTAATAGTATATAACGTTATACGTTATTACGTAATAGTATATAGCGTTATACGTTATCACGTAATAGTATATAACGTTATACGTTATACGTTATTACGTAATAGTATATAACGTTATACGTTATTACATAATCGTGTATAAAGTTATTAGTACGTAATAGTATATAACGTTATACGTTATACGTTGTAAGGTAATATTACATAACGTGATACGTTACACGTTATAAGGTAATATTAAATAACTTTACACGTTATAAGGAAATACTACATAACGTTATGCGTCATAAGGTAATACTATATATCGTTATACGTTATTACGTAATAGTATATAACGTTAGACGTTATACGTTATTACGTAATAGTATATAACGTTATACGTTATTATGTAATAGTATATAACGTTATACGTTATTACGTAATAGTATATAACGTTATACGTTATTATGAAATAGTATATAACGTTATACGTTATTACGTAATAGTGTATTACGTTATACGTTATTACGTAATAGTATATAACGTTATACGTTATTACGTAATAGTATATAACGTTATGGGTCATAAGGTAATACTATATAACGTTATACGTTATTACGTAATAGTATATATCGTTATACGTTATTACGTAATAGTATATAACGTTATACGCTAGTACGTAATAGTGTATAACGTTATACGTTATTACGTAATAGTATATAACGTTATACGTTATTACGTAATAGTATATAACGTTATACGTTATTACGTGATAGTATATAACTTTATACGTTATACGTTATTACATAATAGTATATAACGTTATACGTTATTATGTAATAGTATATAACGTTATACGTTATTTCGTAACATTATAGAACGTTATACGTTATTACGTAATTGTATATAACGTTATACGTTATACGTCATTACGTAATAGTATATAACGTTATAACTTATTATGTAAGAGTATATAACATTATACGTTATTACGTAATAGTATATAACGTTATACGTTATTATGAAATAGTATATAACGTTATACGTTATTAGGTAATAGTATATAACGTTATACGTTATTACGTAATAGTATATAACGTTATACGTTATTACGTAATAGTATATAACGTTATACGTTATTACGTAATAGTATATAACGTTATGCGTCATAAGGTAATACTATATAACGTTATACGTTATTACGTAATAGTATATAACGTTATACGTTATACGTTATTACGTAATAGTATATAACGTTATACGTTATTATGTAATAGTATATAACGTTATACGTTATTACGTAATAGTATATAACGTTATGCGTTATTACGTAATAGTATATAACGTTATACGTTATTACGTAATAGTATATAACGTTATACGTTATTACTTAATCGTGTATAAAGTTATTAGTACGTAATAGTATATAACGTTATACGTTATACGTTATAAGGTAATATTACATAAAGTGATACACGTTACACGTTACAGGGTAACGTTACAAGTTATAAGGTTATATTAAATAACGTTACGCGTAATAAGGAAACACTACATAACGTTATGCGTCATAAGGTAATACTATATAACGTTATACGTTATTACGTAACATTATATAACGTTATACGTTATACGTTATTACGTAATAGTATATAACGTTATACGTTATTATGTAAGAGTATATAACGTTATACGTTATTACGTAATAGTATATAACGTTATACGTTATTACGTAATAGTATATAACGTTATACGTTATACGTTATTAAGTAATAGTATATAACGTTATACGTTATACGTTATTACGTAATAGTATATAACGTTATACGTTATTATGTAATAGTATATAGCGTTAAACGTTATTTCGTAACATTATAGAACGTTATACGTTACTACGTAATTGTATATAACGTTATACGTTATAACATCATAGTATATAACGTTATACATTACAAGGTATTACTACACAACGTTATACGTCATAAGGTAATACTATATAACGTTATACGTTATTACTTAATAGTGTACGAGGTTTTAAGTTAGTACCGAATAATATATAACGTTATACGATATAACGTAATAGTATATAACGTTATACGTTATAAGGTAATACTACATAACGTTATGCGTCATAAGGTAATACTATATAACGTTATACGTTATTACGTAATCGTATATAACGTTATACGTTATTACTTAATAGTGTACAAGGTTTTAAGTTAGTACCGAATAGTATATAACGTTATAAGATATAACGTAATAGTATATAACGTTATACATTATAAGGTAATACTACACAACGTTATACGTCATAAGGTAATACTATGTAACGTTATACGTCATTACGTAATAGTATATAACGTTATACGTTATTACATATTCGTGTATAAAGTTATTAGTACGTAATAGTATATAACGTTATACGTTATACGTTATAAGGTAATATTACATAAAGTGATACGTTACACGTTACAAGGTAATATTAAATAACGTTACACGTTATAAGGAAACACTAAATAACGTTATGCGTCATAAGGTAATACTATATAACGTTATACGTTATTACGTAATAGTATATAACGTTATACGTTATACGTTATTACGTAATAGTATATAACGTTATACGTTATTACATAATCGTGTATAAAGTTATTAGTACGTAATAGTATATAACGTTATACGTTATACGTTATAAGGTAATATTACATAACGTGATACGTTACACGTTATAAGGTAATATTAAATAACGTTACACGTTATAAGGAAATACTACATAACGTTATGCGTCATAAGGTAATACTATATATCGTTATACGTTATTACGTAATAGTATATAACGTTAGACGTTATACGTTATTACGTAATAGTATATAACGTTATACGTTATACGTTATTACGTAATAGTATATAACGTTATACGTTATTATGTAATAGTATATAGCGTTAAACGTTATTTCGTAACATTATAGAACGTTATACGTTATTACGTAATTGTATATAACGTTATACGTTATAACATCATAGTATATAACGTTATACATTACAAGGTAATACTACACAACGTTACACGTCATAAGGTAATACTATATAACGTTATACGTTATTACTTAATAGTGTACGAGGTTTTAAGTTAGTACCGAATAATATATAACGTTATACGATATAACGTAATAGTATATAACGTTATACGTTATAAGGTAATACTACATAACGTTATGCGTCATAAGGTAATACTATATAACGTTATACGTTATTACGTAATCGTATATAACGTTATACGTTATTACTTAATAGTGTACAAGGTTTTAAGTTAGTACCGAATAGTATATAACGTTATAAGATATAACGTAATAGTATATAACTTTATACATTATAAGGTAATACTACACAACGTTATACGTCATAAGGTAATACTATGTAACGTTATACGTCATTACGTAATAGTATATAACGTTATACGTTATTACATATTCGTGTATAAAGTTATTAGTACGTAATAGTATATAACGTTATACGTTATACGTTATAAGGTAATATTACATAAAGTGATACGTTACACGTTACAAGGTAATATTAAATAACGTTACACGTTATAAGGAAACACTAAATAACGTTATGCGTCATAAGGGTAATACTATATAACGTTATACGTTATTACGTAATAGTATATAACGTTATACGTTATACGTTATTACGTAATAGTATATAACGTTATACGTTATTACATAATCGTGTATAAAGTTATTAGTACGTAATAGTATATAACGTTATACGTTATACGTTATAAGGTAATATTACATAACGTGATACGTTACACGTTATAAGGTAATATTACATAACGTGATACGTTACACGTTATAAGATAATATTAAATAACGTTACACGTTATAAGGAAATACTACATAACGTTATGCGTCATAAGGTAATACTATATATCGTTATACGTTATTACGTAATAGTATATAACGTTAGACGTTATACGTTATTACGTAATAGTATATAACGTTATACGTTATTATGTAATAGTATATAACGTTATACGTTATTACGTAATAGTATATAACGTTATACGTTATTATGAAATAGTATATAACGTTATACGTTATTACGTAATAGTGTATTACGTTATACGTTATTACGTAATAGTATATAACGTTATACGTTATTACGTAATAGTATATAACGTTATGGGTCATAAGGTAATACTATATAACGTTATACGTTATTACGTAATAGTATATATCGTTATACGTTATTACGTAATAGTATATAACGTTATACGCTAGTACGTAATAGTGTATAACGTTATACGTTATTACGTAATAGTATATAACGTTATACGTTATTACGTAATAGTATATAACGTTATACGTTATTACGTGATAGTATATAACTTTATACGTTATACGTTATTACATAATAGTATATAACGTTATACGTTATTATGTAATAGTATATAACGTTATACGTTATTTCGTAACATTATAGAACGTTATACGTTATTACGTAATTGTATATAACGTTATACGTTATACGTCATTACGTAATAGTATATAACGTTATACGTTATTATGTAAGAGTATATAACATTATACGTTATTACGTAATAGTATATAACGTTATACGTTATTATGAAATAGTATATAACGTTATACGTTATTACGTAATAGTATATAACGTTATACGTTATTATGAAATAGTATATAACGTTATACGTTATTACGTTATAGTGTATTACGTTATACGTTATTACGTAATAGTATATAACGTTATACGTTATTACGTAATAGTATATAACGTTATGCGTCATAAGGTAATACTATATAACGTTATACGTTATTACGTAATAGTATATAACGTTATACGTTATACGTTATTACGTAATAGTATATAACGTTATACGTTATTACGTAATAGTATATAACGTTATACGTTATTACGTAATAGTATATAACGTTATACGTTATTACGCAATAGTATATAACGTTATACGTTATTACGTAATAGTATATAACGTTATACGTTATTACTTAATCGTGTATAAAGTTATTAGTACGTAATAGTATATAACGTTATACGTTATACGTTGTAAGGTAATATTACATAACGTGATACGTTACACATTATAAGGTAATATTAAATAACGTTACACGTTATAAGGAAATACTACATAACGTTATGCGTCATAAGGTAATACTATATAACGTTATACGTTATTACTTAATAGTGTACGAGGTTTTAAGTTAGTACCGAATAGTATATAACGTTATACGATATAACGTAATAGTATACAACGTTATACGTTATAAGGTAATACTACATAACGTTATGGGTCATAAGGTAATACTATGTAACGTTATACGTTATTACGTAATAGTATATAACGTTATACGTTATTACGTGATAGTATATAACTTTATACGTTATACGTTATTACATAATAGTATATAACGTTATACGTTATTATGTAATAGTATATAACGTTATACGTTATTTCGTAACATTATAGAACGTTATACGTTATGACGTAATTGTATATAACGTTATACGTTATACGTCATTACGTAATAGTATATAACGTTATAACTTATTATGTAAGAGTATATAACATTATACGTTATTACGTAATAGTATATAACGTTATACGTTATTATGAAATAGTATATAACGTTATACGTTATTACGTAATAGTATATAACGTTATACGTTATTACGTAATAGTATATAACGTTATACGTTATTACGTGATAGTATATAACGTTATACGTTATTACGTAATAGTATATAACGTTATGCGTCATAAGGTAATACTATATAACGTTATACGTTATTACGTAATAGTATATAACGTTATACGTTATACGTTATTACGTAATAGTATATAACGTTATACGTTATACGTTATAAGGTAATATTACATAAAGTGATACGTTACACGTTATAAGGTAATATTAAATAACGTTACACGTAATAAGGAAGCACTACATAACGTTATGCGTCATAAGGTAATACTATATAACGTTATACGTTATTACTTAATAGTGTACGAGGTTTTAAGTTAGTACCGAATAGTATATAACGTTATACGATATAACGTAATAGTATACAACGTTATACGTTATAAGGTAATACTACATAACGTTATGGGTCATAAGGTAATACTATGTAACGTTATACGTTATTACGTAATAGTATATAACGTTATACGTTATTACATAATCGTGTATAAAGTTATTAGTACGTAATAGAATATAACGTTATACGTTATACGTTATAAGGTAATATTACATAAAGTGATACGTTACACGTTACAAGGTAATATTAAATAACGTTACACGTTATAAGGAAACACTAAATAACGTTATGCGTCATAGGGTAATACTATGTAACGTTATACGTTATTATGTAATAGTATATAACGTTATGCGTCAGAAGGTAATACTATATAACGTTATACGTTATTACGTAATAGTATATAACGTCATGCGTCATAAGGTAATACTATATAACGTTATACGTTATTACGTAATAGTATATAGCGTTATACGTTATTATGAAATAGTATATAACGTTATACGTTATTACGTATTAGTATATAACGTTATACGTTATACGTTATTACGTAATAGTATATAAAGTTATACGTTATACGTTATTACGTAATAGTATATAACGTTATACGTTATACGTTATTACGTAATAGTATATAACGTTATACGTTATACGTTATTACGTAATAGTATATAACGTTATACGCTATTATGTAATAGCATATAACGTTATACGTTATTACGTAATAGTATATAACGTTATACGTTATTACGTATTAGTATATAACGTTATACGTTATTACGTAATAGTATATAACGTTATACGTTATTACGTAATAGTATATAACGTTATACGTTATTACGTAATAGTATATAACGTTATACGTTATTACTTAATCGTGTATAAAGTTATTAGTACGTAATATTATATAACGTTATACGTTATACGTTATAAGGTAATATTACATAAAGTGATACACGTTACACGGTACAGGGTAACGTTACACGTTATATGGTAATATTAAATAACGTTACGCGTAATAAGGAAACACTACATAACGTTATGCGTCATAAGGTAATACTATATAACGTTATACGTTATTACGTAACATTATAACACGTTATACGTTATACGTTATTACGTAATAGTATATAACGTTATACGTTATTATGTAAGAGTATATAACGTTATACGTTATTACGTAATAGTATATAACGTTATACGTTATTATGAAATAGTATATAGCGTTATACATTATTATGAAATAGTATATAACGTTATACGTTATTACGTAATAGTATATAACGTTATACGTTATTACGTAATAGTATATAGCGTTATACGTTATCACGTAATAGTATATAACGTTATACGTTATTACGTAATAGTATATAACGTTATACGTTATTACGTAATAGTATATAACGTTAAGCGTCATAAGGTAATACTATATAACGTTATACGTTATTACGTAATAGTATATAACGTTATACGTTATTACGTAATAGTATATAACGTTATACGTTATACGTTATAAGGTAATATTACATAAAGTGATACACGTTACACGGTACAGGGTAACGTTACACGTTATATGGTAATATTAAATAACGTTACGCGTAATAAGGAAACACTTCATAACGTTATGCGTCATAAGGTAATACTATATAACGTTATACGTTATTACGTAACATTATATAACGTTATACGTTATACGTTATTACGTAATAGTATATAACGTTATACGTTATTATGTAAGAGTATATAACGTTATACGTTATTACGTAATAGTATATAACGTTATACGTTATTATGTAAGAGTATATAACGTTATACGTTATTACGTAATAGTATATAACGTTATACGTTATTATGTAAGAGTATATAACGTTATACGTTATTACGTAATAGTATATAACGTTATACGTTATTATGTAAGAGTATATAACGTTATACGTTATTACGTAATAGTATATAACGTTATACGTTATTACGTAACATTATATAACGTTATACGTTATACGTTATTACGTAATAGTATATAACGTTATACGTTATTATGTAAGAGTATATAACGTTATACGTTATTACGTAATAGTATATAACGTTATACGTTATTACGTAATAGTATATAACGTTATACGTTATTACGTAATAGTATATAGCGTTATACGTTATCACCTAATACTATTAAACGTTATACGTTAGTACGTAATAGTATATAACGTTGTACCTTATTACGTAATAGTATATAACGTTACACGTCATAAAGTAATACTACATAACGTTATTCGTTATTACGTAATGGTATATAACGTTACACGTTGTTATGTAATAGTATATAAAGTTATACGTTATACGTTATAAGGTAATATTACATAAAGTGATACACGTTACACGGTACAGGGTAACGTTACACGTTATATGGTAATATTAAATAACGTTACGCGTAATAAGGAAACACTACATAACGTTATGCGTCATAAGGTAATACTATATAACGTTATACGTTATTACGTAACATTCTATAACGTTATACGTTATACGTTATTACGTAATAGTATATAACGTTATACGTTATTATGTAAGAGTATATAACGTTATACGTTATTACGTACTAGTATATAACGTTATACGTTATTACGTAATAGTATATAACGTTATACGTTATTATGTACGAGTATATAACGTTATACGTTATTACGTAATAGTATATAACGTTATACGTTATTATGAAATAGTATATAGCGTTATACGTTATTATGAAATAGTATATAACGTTATACGTTATTACGTAATAGCATATAACGTTATACGTTATTACGTAATAGTATATAGCGTTATACGTTATCACGTAATAGTATATAGCGTTATACGTTATCACGTAATAGTATATAACGTTATACGTTATTACGTAATAGTATATAACGTTAAGCGTCATAAGGTAATACTATATAACGTTATACGTTATTACGTAATAGTATATAACGTTATACGTTATTACGTAGTAGGATATAACGTTATACGTTATACGTTATTACGTAATAGTATATAACGTTATACGTTATACGTTATTACGTAATAGTATATAACGTTATACGTTATACGTTATTACGTAATAGTATATAACGTTATACGTTATACGTTATTACGTAATAGTATATAACGTTATACGCTATTATGTAATAGCATATAACGTTATACGTTATTACGTAATAGTATATAACGTTATACGTTATTACGTATTAGTATATAACGTTATACGTTATACGTTATTACGTAATAGTATATAACGTTATACTTTATACGTTATTACGTAATAGTATATAACGTTATGCGTTATTACGTAATAGTATATAACGTTATACGTTATTACGTAATAGTATATAACGTTATACGTTACTACTTAATCGTGTATAAAGTTATTAGTACGTAATAGTATATAACGTTATACGTTATACGTTATAAGGTAATATTACATAAAGTGATACACGTTACACGTTACAGGGTAACTTTACACGTTATAAGGTAATATTAAATAACGTTACGCGTAATAAGGAAACACTACATAACGTTATGCGTCATAAGGTAATACTATATAACGTTATACGTTATTACGTAACATTATATAACCTTATACGTTATACGTTATTACGTAATAGTATATAACGTTATACGTTATTATGTAAGAGTATATAACGTTATACGTTATTACGTAATAGTATATAACGTTATACGTTATTATGTAAGAGTATATAACGTTATACGTTATTACGTAATAGTATATAACGTTATACGTTATTACGTAATAGTATATAACGTTATACGTTATACGTTATTAAGTAATAGTATATAACGTTATACGTTATACGTTATTACGTAATAGTATATAACGTTATACGTTATTATGTAATAGTATATAGCGTTAAACGTTATTTCGTAACATTATAGAACGTTATACGTTATTACGTAATAGTATATAACGTTATACGTTATTACGTAATAGTATATAACGTTAAGCGTCATAAGGTAATACTATATAACGTTATACGTTATTACGTAATAGTATATAACGTTATACGTTATTACGTACTAGTATATATCGTTATACGTTATTACGTAATAGTATATAACGTTATACGTTATTATGTAAGAGTATATAACGTTATACGTTATTACGTAATAGTATATAACGTTATACGTTATTATGAAATAGTATATAGCGTTATACGTTATTATGAAATAGTATATAACGTTATACGTTATTACGTAATAGTATATAACGTTATACGTTATTACGTAATAGTATATAGCGTTATACGTTATCGCGTAATAGTATATAACGTTATACGTTATTACGTAATAGTATATAACGTTATACGTTATACGTTATAAGGTAATATTACATAAAGTGATACACGTTACACGGTACAGGGTAACGTTACACGTTATATGGTAATATTAAATAACGTTACGCGTAATAAGGAAACACTACATAACGTTATGCGTCATAAGGTAATACTATATAACGTTATACGTTATTACGTAACATTCTATAACGTTATACGTTATACGTTATTACGTAATAGTATATAACGTTATACGTTATTATGTAAGAGTATATAACGTTATACGTTATTACGTACTAGTATATAACGTTATACGTTATTACGTAATAGTATATAACGTTATACGTTATTATGTAAGAGTATATAACGTTATACGTTATTACGTAATAGTATATAACGTTATACGTTATTATGAAATAGTATATAGCGTTATACGTTATTATGAAATAGTATATAACGTTATACGTTATTACGTAATAGTATATAACGTTATACGTTATTACGTAATAGTATATAGCGTTATACGTTATCACGTAATAGTATATAACGTTATTCGTTATTACGTAATAGTATATAACGTTATACGTTATTACGTAATAGTATATAACGTTAAGCGTCATAAGGTAATACTATATAACGTTATACGTTATTACGTAATAGTATATAACGTTATACGTTATTACGTAATAGGATATAACGTTATACGTTATACGTTATTACGTAATAGTATATAACGTTATACGTTATACGTTATTACGTAATAGTATATAACGTTATACGTTATACGTTATTACGTAATAGTATATAACGTTATACGTTATACGTTATTACGTAATAGTATATAACGTTATACGCTATTATGTAAGAGTATATAACGTTATACGTTATTACGTAATAGTATATAACGTTATACGTTATTACGTAATAGTATATAACGTTATACGTTATACGTTATTAAGTAATAGTATATAACGTTATACGTTATACGTTATTACGTAATAGTATATAACGTTATACGTTATTATGTAATTGTATATAGCGTTAAACGTTATTTCGTAACATTATAGAACGTTATACGTTATTACGTAATTGTATATAACGTTATACGTTATAACATCATAGTATATAATGTTATACATTACAAGGTAATACTACACAACGTTATACGTCATAAGGTAATACTATATAACGTTATACGTTATTACTTAATAGTGTACGAGGTTTTAAGTTAGTACCGAATAATATATAACGTTATACGATATAACGTAATAGTATATAACGTTATACGTTATAAGGTAATACTACATAACGTTATGCGTCATAAGGTAATACTATATAACGTTATACGTTATTACGTAATCGTATATAACGTTATACGTTATTACATAATAGTATATAACGTTATACGTTATTATGTAATAGTATATAACGTTATACGTTATTTCGTAACATTATAGAACGTTATACGTTATTACGTAATTGTATATAACGTTATACGTTATACGTCATTACGTAATAGTATATAACGTTATACGTTATTATGTAAGAGTATATAACATTATACGTTATTACGTAATAGTATATAACGTTATACGTTATTACGTAATAGTATATAACGTTATACGTTATTACGTAATAGTATGTAACGTTATACGTTATTACTTAATCGCGTATAAAGTTATTAGTACGTAATAGTATATAACGTTATACGTTATACATTGTAAGGTAATATTACATAACGTGATACGTTACACGTTATAAGGTAATATTAAATAACGTTACACGTTATAAGGAAATACTACATAACGTTATGCGTCATAAGGTAATACTATATATCGTTATACGTTATTACGTAATAGTATATAACGTTAGACGTTATACGTTATTACGTGATAGTATATAACGTTATACGTTATTATGTAATAGTATATAACGTTATACGTTATTACGTAATAGTATATAACGTTATACGTTATTATGAAATAGTATATAACGTTATACGTTATTACGTAATAGTGTATTACGTTATACGTTATTACGTAATAGTATATAACGTTATACGTTATTACGTAATAGCATATAACGTTATGGGTCATAAGGTAATACTATATAACGTTATACGTTATTACGTAATAGTATATATCGTTATACGTTATTACGTAATAGTATATAACGTTATACGTTACTACTTAATCGTGTATAAAGTTATTAGTACGTAATAGTATATAACGTTATACGTTATACGTTATAAGGTAATATTACATAAAGTGATACACGTTACACGTTACAGGGTAACGTTACACGTTATAAGGTAATATTAAATAACGTTACGCGTAATAAGGAAACACTACATAACGTTATGCGTCATAAGGTAATACTATATAACGTTATACGTTATTACGTAACATTATATAACCTTATACGTTATACGTTATTACGTAATAGTATATAACGTTATACGTTATTATGTAAGAGTATATAACGTTATACGTTATTACGTAATAGTATATAACGTTATACGTTATTATGTAAGAGTATATAACGTTATACGTTATTACGTAATAGTATATAACGTTATACGTTATTACGTAATAGTATATAACGTTATACGTTATACGTTATTAAGTAATAGTATATAACGTTATACGTTATACGTTATTACGTAATAGTATATAACGTTATACGTTATTATGTAATAGTATATAGCGTTAAACGTTATTTCGTAACATTATAGAACGTTATACGTTATTACGTAATAGTATATAACGTTATACGTTATTACGTAATAGTATATAACGTTAAGCGTCATAAGGTAATACTATATAACGTTATACGTTATTACGTAATAGTATATAACGTTATACGTTATTACGTACTAGTATATATCGTTATACGTTATTACGTAATAGTATATAACGTTATACGTTATTATGTAAGAGTATATAACGTTATACGTTATTACGTAATAGTATATAACGTTATACGTTATTATGAAATAGTATATAGCGTTATACGTTATTATGAAATAGTATATAACGTTATACGTTATTACGTAATAGTATATAACGTTATACGTTATTACGTAATAGTATATAGCGTTATACGTTATCACGTAATAGTATATAACGTTATACGTTATTACGTAATAGTATATAACGTTATACGTTATACGTTATAAGGTAATATTACATAAAGTGATACACGTTACACGGTACAGGGTAACGTTACACGTTATATGGTAATATTAAATAACGTTACGCGTAATAAGGAAACACTACATAACGTTATGCGTCATAAGGTAATACTATATAACGTTATACGTTATTACGTAACATTCTATAACGTTATACGTTATACGTTATTACGTAATAGTATATAACGTTATACGTTATTATGTAAGAGTATATAACGTTATACGTTATTACGTACTACACCCTTGGACAAAAAGATAGCACATGTGTGCTATCATTAATTTCTCATAGATAGAGTCCGAATTTCCCAAGTTTGACGAATGGCATATAAACAGTACCTTGTAGTAATAAGGTATATGAGCTTGAAACTGTATCTTCGCTATTCCTCTTGTATTTATCAACAATGATTGTGAAATCCGGTCGGCGAAATGATAGCACACTTTCAAAAGTTGTAGTGTTTATTATCTACTAAATTGTACAAAAATAAAAAACCTTTTAAAATTTAATAATGTGTGGATCCTCCCTTATTCTCCACCACCTCCAGCATTCGTTTCGGCAAAGAACGATATAGTTTTCTAATATAATCCAGCGATATATTTCTCCATTCCTCTTCAAGGCACTTTTTTAACTGATTAATACTTTCAAATTGCCTATTTTCTCTATAAACGGCATTGCTTAATTTACTCCAACAGTTTTCGATTATGTTTAAATCGGGGGAGCATGCAGGCCAGTCCAAAACTGCAATATTTTCTGTTGAAAAATATTCTTTCACAACCTTAGCGGTGTGAACTGCAGCATTATCTTGCTGAAAAATAAAATCTTGTCTCGCAATATGTGTTGCGTACTTTGCAATTTGATTTTGTATCAAATTACGATAGGTTATAGCATTCATCTTGCTGCGAATTGATATTAAATCAGTCTTTCCGTTATACCCAATACCTGCCCAAAGCATAATGCTACCTCCACCCATTTGACGCCGTATTTGTGACAATTTTTTTTTTCTTACATCATGATAGTAAAAATTGAATCCATCTGGGCCATCTAAATTAAATCTTTTTTTATCTGTAAATATAACTTTCCTCCACTTCTTGTTCCACCGTATATGTTCTTTTGCAAAATATAATCGATGCTCCTTGTGAATCTGCTTTAGAGCTGGTCTTCGTTTTAATTTCATCCGCTTTATGTGCGCGGATTGTTGTAGTACACGTCTGACATTCCGAGGATTAGTTTTTACGCCAACTTTTTCTGCAATTTCACGTGACGTGAGAAGCGAATTTGACGCGGCACGTAAAATTGCACGTTTTTCACGAGTACTAATCGCGGAAGGTCTCCCACTGCTTTTTTTTGTTCCATAATTATTTACATCTTTCAGTAAATTATAAATGACTTTCCGACTTCTACTGAGAACTTTTGCAATTTTAGAAATAGTAAAGTTTTCTTTCTTTAATTTCAAAACTGTTTGAATCTCTTCACTATTTAGCTGTTTTCCACGTCCCATTGTTTGAATCGAAATTTGTAAGGTTTCTAATGAAATTCTTCTACTTTTCACTACGTCTACACCACTCAGAATACACAGAAATACTAAGGAATGGAAACAAAATGCTTGGTGTGCTATCATTTCGCCGACCGGATTTCACAATCATTGTTGATAAATACAAGAGGAATAGCGAAGATACAGTTTCAAGCTCATATACCTTATTACTACAAGGTACTGTTTATATGCCATTCGTCAAACTTGGGAAATTCGGACTCTATCTATGAGAAATTAATGATAGCACACATGTGCTATCTTTTTGTCCAAGGGTGTAGTATATAACGTTATACGTTATTACGTAATAGTATATAACGTTATACGTTATTATGTAAGAGTATATAACGTTATACGTTATTACGTAATAGTATATAACGTTATACGTTATACGTTATTACGTAATAGTATATAACGTTATACGTTATACGTTATTACGTAATAGTATATAACGTTATACGCTATTATGTAAGAGTATATAACGTTATACGTTATTACGTAATAGTATATAACGTTATACGTTATTACGTAATAGTATATAACGTTATACGTTATACGTTATTAAGTAATAGTATATAACGTTATACGTTATACGTTATTACGTAATAGTATATAACGTTATACGTTATTATGTAATAGCATATAGCGTTAAACGTTATTTCGTAACATTATAGAACGTTATACGTTATTACGTAATTGTATATAACGTTATACGTTATAACATCATAGTATATAATGTTATACATTACAAGGTAATACTACACAACGTTATACGTCATAAGGTAATACTATATAACGTTATACGTTATTACTTAATAGTGTACGAGGTTTTAAGTTAGTACCGAATAATATATAACGTTATACGATATAACGTAATAGTATATAACGTTATACGTTATAAGGTAATACTACATAACGTTATGCGTCATAAGGTAATACTATATAACGTTATACGTTATTACGTAATCGTATATAACGTTATACGTTATTACATAATAGTATATAACGTTATACGTTATTATGTAATAGTATATAACGTTATACGTTATTTCGTAACATTATAGAACGTTATACGTTATTACGTAATTGTATATAACGTTATACGTTATACGTCATTACGTAATAGTATATAACGTTATACGTTATTATGTAAGAGTATATAACATTATACGTTATTACGTAATAGTATATAACGTTATACGTTATTACGTAATAGTATATAACGTTATACGTTATTACGTAATAGTATGTAACGTTATACGTTATTACTTAATCGCGTATAAAGTTATTAGTACGTAATAGTATATAACGTTATACGTTATTACGTAATAGTATATAACGTTATACGTTATTATGAAATAGTATATAACGTTATACGTTATTACGTAATAGTGTATTACGTTATACGTTATTACGTAATAGTATATAACGTTATACGTTATTACGTAATAGCATATAACGTTATGGGTCATAAGGTAATACTATATAACGTTATACGTTATTACGTAATAGTATATATCGTTATACGTTATTACGTAATAGTATATAACGTTATACGCTAGTACGTAATAGTGTATAACGTTATACGTTATTACGTAATAGTATATAACGTTATACGTTATTACGTAATAGTATATAACGTTATACGTTATTACGTGATAGTATATAACTTTATACGTTATACGTTATTACATAATAGTATATAACGTTATACGTTATTATGTAATAGTATATAACGTTATACGTTATTACGTAACATTATAGAACGTTATAAGTTATTACGTAATTGTATATAACGTTATACGTTATACGTCATTACGTAATAGTATATAACGTTATAACTTATGATGTAAGAGTATATAACATTATACGTTATTACGTAATAGTATATAACGTTATACGTTATTATGAAATAGTATATAACGTCATACGTTATTACGTAATAGTATATAACGTTATACGTTATTACGTAATAGTATATAACGTTATACGTTATTACGTAATAGTATATAACGTTATGCGTCATAAGGTAATACTATATAACGTTATACGTTATTACGTAATAGTATATAACGTTATACGTTATACGTTATTACGTAATAGTATATAACGTTATACGTTATTATGTAATAGTATATAACGTTATACGTTATTACGTAATAGTATATAACGTTATACGTTATTACGTAATAGTATATAACGTTATACGTTATTACGTAGTAGTATATAACGTTATACGTTATTACGTATTAGTATATAACGTTATACGTTATTACGTAATAGTATATACCGTTATACGTTATTACGTAATAGTATATAACGTTATACGTTATTACTTAATCGTGTATAAAGTTATTAGTACGTAATAGTATATAACGTTATACGTTATACGTTATAAGGTAATATTACATAAAGTGATACACGTTACACGTTACAGGGTAACGTTACACGTTATAAGGTAATATTAAATAACGTTACGCGTAATAAGGAAACACTACATAACGTTATGCGTCATAAGGTAATACTATATAACGTTATACGTTATTACGTAATAGTATATAACGTTATACGTTATACGTTATTACGTAATAGTATATAACGTTATACGTTATTATGTAAGAGTATATAACTTTATACGTTATTACGTAATAGTATATAACGTTATACGATATTACGTAATAGTATATAACGTTATACGTTATTATGTAATAGTATATAACGTTAAACGTTATTTCGTAACATTATAGAACGTTATACGTTATACGTTATTACGTAATAGTATATAACGTTATACGTTATTATTTAATCGTACATAACGTTATACGTTATTACGTAATAGTATATAACGCTACACGTTATTATGAAATAGTATATTACGTTATTGGTTATTACGTAATAGTATATAACGTTATACGGTATTACGTAATAGTATATAACGTTATGCGACATAAGGTAATACTATATAACGTTATACGTTATTACGTAATAGTATATAACGTTATATGTTATACGTTATTACGTAATAGTATATAACGTTATACGTTATTACGTAATAGTATATAACGTTATACGTTATTACGTATTAGTATATAACGTTATACGTTATTACGTAATAGTATATACCGTTATACGTTATTACGTAATAGTATATAACGTTATACGCTATCATGTAATAGCATATAACGTTATACGTTATTTCGTAATAGTATATAACGTTATACGTTATTACGTAATAGTATATAACGTTATACGTTATTACGTAATAGTATATAACGTTATACGTTATTATGTAATAGTATATAACGTTAAACGTTATTTCGTAACATTATAGAACGTTATACGTTATTACGTAATTGTATATAACGTTATACGTTATAACATCATAGTATATAACGTTGTACATTATAAGGTAATACTACACAACGTTATACGTCATAAGGTAATACTATATAACGTTATACGTTATTACTTAATAGTGTACGAGGTTTTAAGTTAGTACCGAATAATATATAACGTTATACGATATAACGTAATAGTATATAACGTTATACGTTATAAGGTAATACTACATAACGTTATGCGTCATAAGGTAATACTATATAACGTTATACGTTATTACGTAATCGTATATAACGTTATACGTTATTACTTAATAGTGTACAAGGTTTTAAGTTAGTACCGAATAGTATATAACGTTATAAGATATAACGTAATAGTATATAACGTTATACATTATAAGGTAATACTACACAACGTTATACGTCATAAGGTAATACTATGTAACGTTATACGTTATTACGTAATAGTATATAACGTTATACGTTATTACATAATCGTGTATAACGTTATTAGTACGTAATAGTATATAACGTTATACGTTATACGTTATAAGGTAATATTACATAAAGTGATACGTTACACGTTACAAGGTAATATTAATTAACGTTACACGTTATAAGGAAACACTAAATAACGTTATGCGTCATAAGGTAATACTATGTAAGGTTATACGTTATTACGTAATAGTATATAACGTTATGCGTCAGAAGGTAATACTACATAACGTTATACGTTATTACGTAATAGTATATAACGTTATGGGTCATAAGGTAATACTATATAACGTTATACGTTATTACGTAATAGTATATATCGTTATACGTTATTACGTAATAGTATATAACGTTATACGCTAGTACGTAATAATGTATAACGTTATACGTTATTACGTAATAGTATATAACGTTATACGTTATTACGTAATAGTATATAACTTTATACGTTATACGTTATTACGTAATAGTATATAAAGTTATACGTTATTATGTAATAGTATATAACGTTATACGTTATTACGTAATAGTATATAACGTTATACGTTATTACGTAATATTATATAACGTTATACGTTATTACGTAATAGTATATAACGTTATGGGTCATAAGGTAATACTATATAACGTTATACGTTATTACGTAATAGTATATATCGTTATACGTTATTACGTAATAGTATATAACGTTATACGCTAGTACGTAATAGTGTATAACGTTATACGTTATTACGTAATAGTATATAACGTTATACGTTATTACGTAATAGTATATAACGTTATACGTTATTATCTAATAGTATATAACGTTATACGTTATTACGTAATAGTATATAACGTTATACGTTATTACATAATCGTGTATAAAGTTATTAGTACGTAATAGTATATAACGTTATACGTTATACGTTATAAGGTAATATTACATAAAGTGATACGTTATACGTTATACGTCATTACGTAATAGTATATAACGTTATACGTTATTACGTAATAGTATATAACGTTATACGTTATTACGTAATAGTATATAACGTTATACGTTATTACGTAATAGTATATAACGTTATGGGTCATAAGGTAATACTATATAACGTTATACGTTATTACGTAATAGTATATATCGTTATACGTTATTACGTAATAGTATATAACGTTATACGCTAGTACGTAATAGTGTATAACGTTATACGTTATTACGTAATAGTATATAACGTTATACGTTATTACGTAATAGTATATAACTTTATACGTTATACGTTATTACGTAATAGTATATAAAGTTATACGTTATTATGTAATAGTATATAACGTTATACGTTATTACGTAATAGTATATAACGTTATACGTTATTACGTAATAGTATATAACGTTATACGTTATTACGTAATAGTATATAACGTTATGGGTCATAAGGTAATACTATATGACGTTATACGTTATTACGTAATAGTATATATCGTTATACGTTATTACGTAATAGTATGTAACGTTATACGCTAGTACGTAATAGTGTATAACGTTATACGTTATTACGTAATAGTATATAACGTTATACGTTATTACGTAATAGTATATAACGTTATACGTTATTATGTAATAGTATATAACGTTATACGTTATTACGTAATAGTATATAACGTTATACGTTATTACATAATCGTGTATAAAGTTATTAGTACGTAATAGTATATAACGTTATACGTTATACGTTATAAGGTAATATTACATAAAGTGATACGTTATACGTTATACGTCATTACGTAATAGTATATAACGTTATACGTTATTATGTAAGAGTATATAACATTATACGTTATTACGTAATAGTATATAACGTTATACGATATAACGTAATAGTATATAACGTTATGGGTCATAAGGTAATACTATATAACGTTATACGTTATTACGTAATAGTATATATCGTTATACGTTATTACGTAATAGTATATAACGTTATACGTTATTACGTAATAGTATATAACGTTATACGCTAGTACGTAATAGTGTATAACGTTATACGTTATTACGTAATGGTTTATAACGTTATACGTTATTACGCAATAGTATATAACGTTATACGTTATTACGTAATAGTATATAACGTTATACGTTATTACGTAATAGTATATAACGTTATACGTTATTACGTAATAGTATATAACGTTATACGTTATTACGTAATAGTATATAACGTTATACGTTATTACTTAATCGTGTATTACGTTATACGTTATTACGTAATAGTATATAACGTTATGCGTCATAAGGTAATACTATATAACGTTATACGTTATTACGTAATAGTATATAACGTTATGCGTCAGAAGGTAATGCTATATAACGTTATATGATATAACGTAATAGTATATAAAGTTATACGTTATACGTTATTACGTAATAGTATATAACGTTATACGTTATACGTCATTACGTAATAGTATATAACGTTATACGTTATTACGTAAGAGTATATAACGTTATACGTTATTACGTAATAGTATATAACGTTATACGTTATTATGAAATAGTATATAACGTTATACGTTATTACGTAATAGTATATAACGTTATACGTTATTACGTAATAGTATATAACGTTATGCGTCACAAGGTAATACTATATAACGTTATACGTTATTACGTAATAGTATATAACGTTATACGTTATACGTTATTACGTAATAGTATATAACGTTATACGTTATTATGTAATAGTATATAACGTTATACGTTATTACGAAATAGGATATAACGTTATACGTTATTACGTAATAGTATATAACGTTATACGTTATTACGTAATAGTATATAACGTTATACGTTATTACGTAATAGTATATAACGTTATACGTTATTACGTAATAGTATATAACGTTATACGTTATTACGTAATAGTATATAACGTTATACGTTATTACTTAATCGTGTATTACGTTATACGTTATTACGTAATAGTATATAACGTTATACGTTATTACGTAATAGTATATAACGTTATGCGTCACAAGGTAATACTATATAACGTTATACGTTATTACGTAATAGTATATAACGTTATACGTTATACGTTATACGTTATTACGTAATAGTATATAACGTTATACGTTATATGTTATTACGTAATAGTATATAACGTTATACGTTATTATGTAATAGTATATAACGTTATACGTTATTACGAAATAGTATATAACGTTATACGTTATTACGTAATAGTATATAACGTTATACGTTATTACGTAATAGTATATAACGTTATACGTTATTACGTAATAGTATATAACGTTATACGTTATTACTTAATCGTGTATTACGTTATACGTTATTATGTAATAGTATATAACGTCATGCGTCATAAGGTAATACTATATAACGTTATACGTTATTATGTAAGAGTATATAACATTATACGTTATTACGTAATAGTATATAACGTTATACGTTATTATGAAATAGCATATAACGTTATACGTTATTACGTAATAGTATATAACGTTATACGTTATTACGTAATAGTATATAACGTTATACGTTATTACGCAATAGTATATAACGTTATACGTTATTACGTAATAGTATAAAACGTTATACGTTATTATGTAATAGTATAAAGCGTTATACGTTATTACGTAATAGTATATAACGTTATACGTTATTACATAATCGTGTATAAAGTTATTAGTACGTAATAGTATATAACATTATACGTTATACGTTATAAGGTAATATTACATAAAGTGATACGTTATACGTTATACGTCATTACGTAATAGTATATAACGTTATACGTTATTATGTAAGAGTATATAACATTATACGTTATTACGTAATAGTATATAACGTTATACGATATAACGTAATAGTATGTAACGTTATGGGTCATAAGGTAATACTATATAACGTTATACGTTATTACGTAATAGTATATATCGTTATACGTTATTACGTAATAGTATATAACGCTATACGTTATTACGTAATGGTATATAACGTTATACGTTATTACGTAATAGTATATAACGTTATACGTTATTACGTAATAGTATATAACGTTATACGTTATTATGTAATAGTATATAACGTTATACGTTATTACGTAATAGTATATAACGTTATACGTTATTACATAATCGTGTATAAAGTTATTAGTACGTAATAGTATATAACGTTATACGTTATACGTTATAAGGTAATATTACATAAAGTGATACGTTATACGTTATACGTCATTACGTAATAGTATATATCGTTATACGTTATTACGTAATAGTATATAACGTTATACGTTATTACGTAATAGTATATAACGTTATACGTTATTATGTAATAGTATATAACGTTATACGTTATTGCGTAATAGTATATAACGTTATACGTTATTACATAATCGTGTATAAAGTTATTAGTACGTAATAGTATATAACGTTATACGTTATACGTTATAAGGGAATATTACATAAAGTGATACGTTATACGTTATACGTCATTACGTAATAGTATATATCGTTATACGTTATTACGTAATAGTATATAACGTTATACGCTAGTACGTAATAGTGTATAACGTTATACGTTATTACGTAATAGTATATAACGTTATACGCTAGTACGTAATAGTGTATAACGTTACACGTTATTACGTAATAGTATATAACGTTATACGTTATTACGTAATAGTATATAACGTTATACGTTATTACGTAATAGTATATAACTTTATACGTTATTACGTAATAGTATATAACGTTATACGTTATTACGTAATAGTATATATCGTTATACGCTAGTACGTAATAGTGTATAACGTTATACGTTATTACGTAATGGTATATAACGTTATACTTTATTACGTAATAGTATATAACGTTATACGTTATTACGTAATAGAGTATAACCTTATACGTTATTATGTAATAGTATATAACGTTATACGATATTACGTAATGGTATATAACGTTATACGTTATTACGTAATAGTATATAACGTTATACGTTATTACGTAATAGTATATAACGTTATACGTTATTATGTAATAGTATATAACGTTATACGTTATTACGTAATAGTATATAACGTTATACGTTATTACATAATCGTGTATAAAGTTATTAGTACGTAATAGTATATAACGTTATGCGTCATAAGGTAATACTATATAACGTCATGCGTCATAAGGTAATACTATATAATGTTATACGTTATTACGTAATAGTATATAACGTTATACGTTATTACTTAATCGTGTATTACGTTATACGTTATTACGTAATAGTATATAACGTTATACGTTATTACGTAATAGTATATAACGTTATGGGTCATAAGGTAATACTATATAACGTTATACGTTATTACGTAATAGTATATATCGTTATACGTTCTTACGTGATAGTATATAACTTTATACGTTATACGTTATTACATAATAGTATATAACGTTATACGTTATTATGTAATAGTGTATAACGTTATACGTTATTTCGTAACATTATAGAACGTTATACGTTATTACGTAATTGTATATAACGTTATACGTTATACGTCATTACGTAATAGTATATAACGTTATACGTTATTATGTAAGAGTATATAACATTATACGTTATTACGTAATAGTATATAACGTTATACGTTATTATGAAATAGTATATAACGTTATACGTTATTACGTAATAGTATATAACGTTATACGTTATTACGCAATAGTATATAACGTTATACGTTATTACGTAAGAGTATATAACGTTATACGTTATTACGTAATAGTATATAACGTTATACGTTATTATGAAATAGTATATAACGTTATACGTTATTACGTAATAGTATATAACGTTATACGTTATTACGTAATAGTATATAACGTTATGCGTCACAAGGTAATACTATATAACGTTATACGTTATTACGGAATAGTATATAACGTTATACGTTATACGTTATTACGTAATAGTATATAACGTTATACGTTATTATGTAATAGTATATAACGTTATACGTTATTACGAAATAGTATATAACGTTATACGTTATTACGTAATAGTATATAACGTTATACGTTATTACGTAATAGTATATAACGTTATACGTTATTACGTAATAGTATATAACCTTATACGTTATTACGTAATAGTATATAACGTTATACGTTATTACGTAATAGTATATAACGTTATACGTTATTACTTAATCGTGTATTACGTTATACGTTATTACGTAATAGTATATAACGTTATACGTTATTACGTAATAGTATATAACGTTATGCGTCACAAGGTAATACTATATAACATTATACGTTATTACGTAATAGTATATAACGTTATACGTTATACGTTATACGTTATTACGTAATAGTATATAACGTTATACGTTATATGCTATTACGTAATAGTATATAACGTTATACGTTATTATGTAATAGTATATAACGTTATACGTTATTACGAAATAGTATATAACGTTATACGTTATTACGTAATAGTATATAACGTTATACGTTATTACGTAATAGTATATAACGTTATACGTTATTACGTAATAGTATATAACGTTATACGTTATTACTTAATCGTGTATTACGTTATACGTTATTATGTAATAGTATATAACGTCATGCGTCATAAGGTAATACTATATAACGTTATACGTTATTATGTAAGAGTATATAACATTATACGTTATTACGTAATAGTATATAACGTTATACGTTATTATGAAATAGCATATAACGTTATACGTTATTACGTAATAGTATATAACGTTATGGGTCATAAGGTAATACTATATAACGTTATACGTTATTACGTAATAGTATATATCGTTATACGTTATTACGTAATAGTATATAACGTTATACGCTAGTACGAAATAGTGTATAACGTTATACGTTATTACGTAATAGCATATAACGTTATACGTTATTACGTTATAGTATATAACTTTATACGTTATACGTTATTACGTAATAGTATATAAAGTTATACGTTACTATGTAATAGTATATAACGTTATACGTTATTACGTAATAGTATATAACGTTATACGTTATTACGTAATAGTATATAACGTTATACGTTATTACGTAATAGTATATAACGTTATGGGTCATAAGGTAATACTATATAACGTTATACGTTATTACGTAATAGTATATATCGTTATACGTTATTACGTAATAGTATATAACGTTATACGCTAGTACGTAATAGTGTATAACGTTATACGTTATTACGTAATAGTATATAACGTTATACGTTATTACGTAATAGTATAAAACGTTATACGTTATTATGTAATAGTATATAACGTTATACGTTATTACGTAATAGTATATAACGTTATACGTTATTACATAATCGTGTATAAAGTTATTAGTACGTAATAGTATATAACATTATACGTTATACGTTATAAGGTAATATTACATAAAGTGATACGTTATACGTTATACGTCATTACGTAATAGTATATAACGTTATACGTTATTATGTAAGAGTATATAACATTATACGTTATTACGTAATAGTATATAACGTTATACGATATAACGTAATAGTATATAACGTTATGGGTCATAAGGTAATACTATATAACGTTATACGTTATTACGTAATAGTATATATCGTTATACGTTATTACGTAATAGTATATAACGTTATACGTTATTACGTAATGGTATATAACGTTATACGTTATTACGTAATAGTATATAACGTTATACGTTATTACGTTATAGTATATAACTTTATACGTTATACGTTATTACGTAATAGTATATAAAGTTATACGTTACTATGTAATAGTATATAACGTTATACGTTATTACGTAATAGTATATAACGTTATACGTTATTACGTAATAGTATATAACGTTATACGTTATTACGTAATAGTATATAACGTTATGGGTCATAAGGTAATACTATATAACGTTATACGTTATTACGTAATAGTATATATCGTTATACGTTATTACGTAATAGTATATAACGTTATACGCTAGTACGTAATAGTGTATAACGTTATACGTTATTACGTAATAGTATATAACGTTATACGTTATTACGTAATAGTATAAAACGTTATACGTTATTATGTAATAGTATATAACGTTATACGTTATTACGTAATAGTATATAACGTTATACGTTATTACATAATCGTGTATAAAGTTATTAGTACGTAATAGTATATAACATTATACGTTATACGTTATAAGGTAATATTACATAAAGTGATACGTTATACGTTATACGTCATTACGTAATAGTATATAACGTTATACGTTATTATGTAAGAGTATATAACATTATACGTTATTACGTAATAGTATATAACGTTATACGATATAACGTAATAGTATATAACGTTATGGGTCATAAGGTAATACTATATAACGTTATACGTTATTACGTAATAGTATATATCGTTATACGTTATTACGTAATAGTATATAACGTTATACGTTATTACGTAATGGTATATAACGTTATACGTTATTACGTAATAGTATATAACGTTATACGTTATTACGTAATAGTATATAACGTTATACGTTATTATGTAATAGTATATAACGTTATACGTTATTACGTAATAGTATATAACGTTATACGTTATTACATAATCGTGTATAAAGTTATTAGTACGTAATAGTATATAACGTTATACGTTATACGTTATAAGGTAATATTACATAAAGTGATACGTTATACGTTATACGTCATTACGTAATAGTATATATCGTTATACGTTATTACGTAATAGTATATAACGTTATACGTTATTACGTAATAGTATATAACGTTATACGTTATTATGTAATAGTATATAACGTTATACGTTATTGCGTAATAGTATATAACGTTATACGTTATTACATAATCGTGTATAAAGTTATTAGTACGTAATAGTATATAACGTTATACGTTATACGTTATAAGGGAATATTACATAAAGTGATACGTTATACGTTATACGTCATTACGTAATAGTATATATCGTTATACGTTATCACGTAATAGTATATAACGTTATACGCTAGTACGTAATAGTGTATAACGTTATACGTTATTACGTAATAGTATATAACGTTATACGCTAGTACGTAATAGTGTATAACGTTACACGTTATTACGTAATAGTATATAACGTTATACGTTATTACGTAATAGTATATAACGTTATACGTTATTACGTAATAGTATATAACATTATACGTTATTACGTAATAGTATATAACGTTATACGTTATTACGTAATAGTATATATCGTTATACGCTAGTACGTAATAGTGTATAACGTTATACGTTATTACGTAATGGTATATAACGTTATACTTTATTACGTAATAGTATATAACGTTATACGTTATTACGTAATAGAATATAACGTTATACTTTATTATGTAATAGTATATAACGTTATACGATATTACGTAATAGTATATAACGTTATACGTTATTACGTAATAGTATATAACGTTATACGTTATTACGTAATAGTATATAACGTTATACGTTATTATGTAATAGTATATAACGTTATACGTTATTACGTAATAGTATATAACGTTATACGTTATTACATAATCGTGTATAAAGTTATTAGTACGTAATAGTATATAACGTTATGCGTCATAAGGTAATACTATATAACGTCATGCGTCATAAGGTAATACTATATAACGTTATACGTTATTACGTAATAGTATATAACGTTATACGTTATTACTTAATCGTGTATTACGTTATACGTTATTACGTAATAGTATATAACGTTATACGTTATTACGTAATAGTATATAACGTTATGGGTCATAAGGTAATACTATATAACGTTATACGTTATTACGTAATAGTATATATCGTTATACGTTCTTACGTGATAGTATATAACTTTATACGTTATACGTTATTACATAATAGTATATAACGTTATACGTTATTACGTAATAGTATATAACGTTATACGTTATTATGTAAGAGTATATAACACTATTTTTATTACGTAATAGTATATAACGTTATACGTTATTATGAAATAGTATATAACGTTATACGTTATTACGTAATAGTATATAACGTTATACGTTATTACGCAATAGTATATAACGTTATACGTTATTACGTAATAGTATATAACGTTATACGTTATTACGTAATAGTATATAACGTTATACGTTATTACTTAATCGTGTATTACGTTATACGTTATTACGTAATAGTATATAACGTCATGCGTCATAAGGTAATACTATATAACGTTATACGTTATTACGTAATAGTATATAACGTTATGCGTCAGAAGGTAATGCTATATAACGTTATATGTTATAACGTAATAGTATATAACGTTATACGTTATTACGTAATAGTATATAACGTTATGGGTCATAAGGTAATACTATATAACGTTATACGTTATTACGTAATAGTATATATCGTTATACGTTCTTACGTGATAGTATATAACTTTATACGTTATACGTTATTACATAATAGTATATAACGTTATACGTTATTATGTAATAGTGTATAACGTTATACGTTATTTCGTAACATTATAGAACGTTATACGTTATTACGTAATTGTATATAACGTTATACGTTATACGTCATTACGTAATAGTATATAACGTTATACGTTATTATGTAAGAGTATATAACACTATACGTTATTACGTAATAGTATATAACGTTATACGTTATTATGAAATAGTATATAACGTTATACGTTATTACGTAATAGTATATAACGTTATACGTTATTACGCAATAGTATATAACGTTATACGTTATTACGTAATAGTATATAACGTTATACGTTATTACGTAATAGTATATAACGTTATACGTTATTACTTAATCGTGTATTACGTTATACGTTATTACGTAATAGTATATAACGTCATGCGTCATAAGGTAATACTATATAACGTTATACGTTATTACGTAATAGTATATAACGTTATGCGTCAGAAGGTAATGCTATATAACGTTATATGTTATAACGTAATAGTATATAAAGTTTTACGTTATACGTTATTATGTAATAGTATATAACGTCATGCGTCATAAGGTAATACTATATAACGTTATACGTTATTATGTAAGAGTATATAACATTATACGTTATTACGTAATAGTATATAACGTTATACGTTATACGTCATTACGTAATAGTATATAACGTTATACGTTATTACGTAATAGTATATAACGTTATACGTTATTACGTAATAGTATATAACGTTATACGTTATTACGCAATAGTATATAACGTTATACGTTATTACGTAATAGTATATATCGTTATACGTTATTACGTAATAGTATATAACGTTATGGGTCATAAGGTAATACTATATAACGTTATACGTTATTACGTAATAGTATATATCGTTATACGTTATTACGTAATAGTATATAACGTTATACGCTAGTACGTAATAGTGTATAACGTTATACGTTATTACGTAATAGCATATAACGTTATACGTTATTACGTTATAGTATATAACTTTATACGTTATACGTTATTACGTAATAGTATATAAAGTTATACGTTATTGCGTAATAGTATAAAACGTTATACGTTATTATGTAATAGTATATAACGTTATACGTTATTACGTAATAGTATATAACGTTATACGTTATTACATAATCGTGTATAAAGTTATTAGTACGTAATAGTATATAACATTATACGTTATACGTTATAAGGTAATATTACATAAAGTGATACGTTATACGTTATACGTCATTACGTAATAGTATATAACGTTATACGTTATTATGTAAGAGTATATAACATTATACGTTATTACGTAATAGTATATAACGTTATACGATATAACGTAATAGTATATAACGTTATGGGTCATAAGGTAATACTATATAACGTTATACGTTATTACGTAATAGTATATATCGTTATACGTTATTACGTAATAGTATATAACGTTATACGTTATTACGTAATGGTATATAACGTTATACGTTATTACGTAATAGTATATAACGTTATACGTTATTACGTAATAGTATATAACGTTATACGTTATTATGTAATAGTATATAACGTTATACGTTATTACGTAATAGTATATAACGTTATACGTTATTACATAATCGTGTATAAAGTTATTAGTACGTAATAGTATATAACGTTATACGTTATACGTTATAAGGTAATATTACATAAAGTGATACGTTATACGTTATACGTCATTACGTAATAGTATATATCGTTATACGTTATTACGTAATAGTATATAACGTTATACGTTATTACGTAATAGTATATAACGTTATACGTTATTATGTAATAGTATATAACGTTATACGTTATTACGTAATAGTATATAACGTTATACGTTATTACATAATCGTGTATAAAGTTATTAGTACGTAATAGTATATAACGTTATACGTTATACGTTATAAGGGAATATTACATAAAGTGATACGTTATACGTTATACGTCATTACGTAATAGTATATATCGTTATACGTTATCACGTAATAGTATATAACGTTATACGCTAGTACGTAATAGTGTATAACGTTATACGTTATTACGTAATAGTATATAACGTTATACGCTAGTACGTGATAGTGTATAACGTTATACGTTATTACGTAATAGTATATAACGTTATACGTTATTACGTAATAGTATATAACGTTATACGTTATTACGTAATAGTATATAACATTATACGTTATTACGTAATAGTATATAACGTTATACGTTATTACGTAATAGTATATAACGTTATACGTTATTACATAATCGTGTATAAAGTTATTAGTACGTAATAGTATATAACGTTATGCGTCATAAGGTAATACTATATAACGTCATGCGTCATAAGGTAATACTATATAACGTTATACGTTATTACGTAATAGTATATAACGTTATACGTTATTACTTAATCGTGTATTACGTTATACGTTATTACGTAATAGTATATAACGTTGTACGTTATTACGTAATAGTATATAACGTTATGCGTCATAAGGTAATACTATATAACGCTATACGTTATTACGTAATAGTATATAACGTTATACGTTATTACGTAATAGTATATAACGTTATACGCTAGTACGTAATAGTGTATAACATTATACGTTATTACGTAATAGTATATAACGTTATGCGTCATAAGGTAATACTATATAACGTTATACGTTATTACGTAATAGTATATAACGTTATACGTTATACGTTATTACGTAATAGTATATAACGTTATACGTTATTATGTAATAGTATATAACGTTATACGTTATTACGTAATAGTATATAACGTTATACGTTATTACGTAATAGTATATAACGTTATACGTTATTACGTAATAGTATATAACGTTATACGTTATACGTTATAAGGTAATATTACATAAAGCGATACGTTACACGTTATAAGGTAATATTAAATAACGTTACACGTAATAAGGAAGCACTACATAACGTTATGCGTCATAAGGTAACACTATATAACGTTATACATTATTACTTAATAGTGTACGAGGTTTTAAGTTAGTACCGAATAGTATATAACGTTATACGATATAACGTAATAGTATATAACGTTATACGTTATAAGGTAATACTACATAACGTTATGCGTCATAAGGTAATACTATATAACGTTATACGTTATAACGTAATAGTATATAACGTTATACGTTATTATGTAATAGTATATAACGTTATACGTTATTACGTAATAGTATATAACGTTATACGTTATTACGTAATAGTATATAACGTTATACGTTATTACGTAATAGTATATAGCGTTATACGTTATTACGTAATAGTATATAACCTTATACGTTATTACGTAATAGTATATAACGTTATACGTTATTACGTAATAGTATATAACGTTATGCGTCATAAGGTAATACTATATAACGTTATACGTTATTACGTAATAGTATATAACGTTATACGTTATAGGGTTATTACGTAATAGTATATAACGTTATACGTTATACGTTATTACGTAATAGTATATAACGTTATACGTTATATGTTATTACGTAATAGTATATAACGTTGTACGTTATACGTTATTACGTAATCGTATATAACGTTATACGCTATTATGTAATAGCATATAACGTTATACGTTATTACGTAATAGTATATAACGTTATACGTTATTACGTAATAGTATATAACGTTATACGTTATTACGTAATAGTATATAACGTTATACGTTATTACGTAATAGTATATAACGTTATACGTTATTACGTAATAGTATATAACGTTATACGTTATTACTTAATCGTGTATAAAGTTATTAGTACGTAATAGTATATAACGCTATACGTTATACGTTATAAGGTAATATTACATAAAGTGATACACGTTACACGTTACAGGGTAACGTTACACGTTATAAGGTAATATTAAATAACGTTACGCGTAATAAGGAAACACTACATAACGTTATGCGTCATAAGGTAATACTATATAACGTTATACGTTATTACGTAACAGTATATAACGTTATACGTTATACGTTATTAAGTAATAGTATATAACGTTATACCTTATACGTTATTACGTAATAGTATATAACGTTATACGTTATTATGTAATAGTATATAACGCTAAACGTTATTTCGTAACATTATAGAACGTTATACGTTATTACGTAATTGTATATAACGTTATACGTTATAACATCATAGTATATAACGTTATACATTATAAGGTAATACTACACAACGTTATACGTCATAAGGTAATACTATATAACGTTATACGTTATTACTTAATAGTGTACGAGGTTTTAAGTTAGTACCGAATAATATATAACGTTATACGATATAACGTAATAGTATATAACGTTATACGTTATAAGGTAATACTACATAACGTTATGCGTCATAAGGTAATACTATATAACGTTATACGTTATTACGTAATCGTATATAACGTTATACGTTATTACTTAATAGTGTACAAGGTTTTAAGTTAGTACCGAATAGTATATAACGTTATAAGATATAACGTAATAGTATATAACGTTATACTTTATAAGGTAATACTACACAACGTTATACGTCATAAGGTAATACTATGTAACGTTAACGTTATTACGTAATAGTATATAACGCTACACGTTATTACGAAATAGTATATAACGTTATACGTTATTACATAATAGTATATAACGTTATACGGTATTACGTAATAGTATATAACGTTATGCGACATAAGGTAATACTATATAACGTTATACGTTATTACGTAATAGTATATAACGTTATATGTTATACGTTATTACGTAATAGTATATAACGTTATACGTTATTACTTAATCGTGTATAAAGTTATTAGTACGTAATAGTATATAACGTTAGACGTTATACGTTATAAGGTAATATTACATAAAGTGATACGTTACACGTTATAAGGTAATATTAAATAACGTTACACGTTATAAGGAAATACTGCATAACGTTATGCGTCATAAGGTAATACTATATATCGTTATACGTTATTACGTAATAATATATAACGTTATACGTTATTACGTAATAGTATATAACGTTATGCGTCATAAGGTAATACTATATAACGTTATACGTTATTACGTAATAGTATATAACGTTATACGTTATTACGTAATAGTATATAACGTTATGCGTCATAAGGTAATACTATATAAAGTTATACGTTATTACGTAATAGTATATAACGTTATACGTTATTATGTAATAGTATATAACGTTATACGTTATTACGTAATAGTATATAACGTTATACGTTATTACGTAATAGTATATAACGTTATACGTTATTACGTAATAGTATATAGCGTTATACGTTATTACGTAATAGTATATAGCGTTATACGTTATTACGTAATAGTATATAACGTTATACGTTATTACGTAATAGTATATAACGTTATACGTTATTACGTAATAGTATATAACGTTATGCGTCGTAAGGTAATACTATATAACGTTATACGTTATTACGTAATAGTATATAACGTTATACGTTATAGGGTTATTACGTAATAGTATATAACGTTATACGTTATACGTTATTACGTAATAGTATATAACGTTATACGTTATACGTTATTACGTAATAGTATATAACGTTATACGTTATACGTTATTACGTAATAGTATATAACGTTATACGTTAATACGTAATAGTATATAACGTTATACGTTATTACTTAATCGTGTATAAAGTTATTGGTACGTAATAGTATATAACGCTATACGTTATACGTTATAAGGTAATATTACATAAAGTGATACACGTTACACGTTACAGGGTAACGTTACACGTTATAAGGTAATATTAAATAACGTTACGCGTAATAAGGAAACACTACATAACGTTATGCGTCATAAGGTAATACTATATAACGTTATACGTTATTACGTAACAGTATATAACGTTATACGTTATACGTTATTACGTAATAGTATATAACGTTATACGTTATTATGTAAGAGTATATAACGTTATACGTTATTACGTAATAGTATATAACGTTATACGTTATTACGTAATAGTATATAACGTTATACGTTATACGTTATTAAGTAATAGTATATAACGTTATACCTTATACGTTATTACGTAATAGTATATAACGTTATACGTTATTATGTAATAGTATATAACGTTAAACGTTATTTCGTAACATTATAGAACGTTATACGTTATTACGTAATTGTATATAACGTTATACGTGATAACATCATAGTATATAACGTTATACATTATAAGGTAATACTACACAACGTTATACGTCATAAGGTAATACTATGTAACGTTATACGTTATTACGTAATAGTATATAACGCTACACGTTATTACGAAATAGTATATAACGTTATACGTTATTACATAATAGTATATAACGTTATACGGTATTACGTAATAGTATATAACGCTACACGTTATTACGAAATAGTATATAACGTTATACGGTATTACGTAATAGTATATAACGTTATGCGACATAAGGTAATACTATATAACGTTATACGTTATTACGTAATAGTATATAACGTTATATGTTATACGTTATATCGTAATAGTATATAACGTTATACGTTATTACTTAATCGTGTATAAAGTTATTAGTACGTAATAGTATATAACGTTAGACGTTATACGTTATAAGGTAATATTACATAAAGTGATACGTTACACGTTATAAGGTAATATTAAATAACGTAACACGTTATAAGGAAATATTGCATAACGTTATGCGTCATAAGGTAATACTATATATCGTTATACGTTATTACGTAATAGTATATAACGTTATACGTTATTATGAAATAGTATATAACGTTATACGTTATTACGTAATAGTGTATTACGTTATACGCTATTACGTAATAGTATATAACGTTATACGTTATTACGTAATAGTATATAACGTTATACGTTATACGTCATTACGTAATAGTATATAACGTTATACGTTATTACGTAATAGTATATAACGTTATACGTTATACGTTATTACGTAATAGTATATAACGTTATACGTTATTATGTAATAGTATATAACGTTAAACGTTATTTCGTAACATTATAGAACGTTATACGTCATTACGTAATTGTATATAACGTTATACGTTATAACATCATAGTATATAGCGTTATACATTATAAGGTAATACTACACAACGTTATACGTCATAAGGTAATACTATATAACGTTATACGTTATTACTTAATAGTGTACGAGGTTTTAAGTTAGTACCGAATAGTATATAACGTTATACGATATAACGTAATAGTATATAACGTTATACATTATAAGGTAATACTACACAACGTTATACGTCATAGGGTAATACTATGTAACGTTATACGTTAATACGTAATAGTATATAACGTTATACGTTATTACATAATCGTGTATAAAGTTATTAGTACGTAATAGTATATAACGTTATACGTTATACGTTATAAGGTAATATTACATAAAGTGATACGTTACACGTTACAAGGTAATATTAAATAACGTTACACGTTATAAGGAAACACTAAATAACGTTATGCGTCATAAGGTAATACTATGTAACGTTATACGTTATAAGGTAATACTACATAACGTTATGCGTCATAAGGTAATACTATATAACGTTATACGTTATTATGTAATAGTATATAACGTTATACGTTATTTCGTAACATTATAGAACGTTATACGTTATTACGTAATTGTATATAACGTTATACGTTATACGTCATTACGTAATAGTATATATCGTTATACGTTATTACGTAATAGTATATAACGTTATACGTTATTACTTAATCGTGTATTACGTTATACGTTATTACGTAATAGTATATAACGTTATACGTTATTACGTAATAGTATATAACGTTATGCGTCATAAGGTAATACTAAATAACGTTATACGTTATTACGTAATAGTATATAATGTTATACGTTATTACGTAATAGTATATAACGTTATACGTTATTACGTAATAGTATATAACGTTATGCGTCATAAGGTAATACTATATAACGTTATACGTTATTACGTAATAGTATATAACGTTATACGTTATACGTTATTACGTAATAGTATATAACGTTATACGTTATACGTTATTACGTAATAGTATATAACGTTATACGTTATACGTTATACGTTATTACGTAATAGTATATAACGTTATACGTTATACGTTATTACGTAATAGTATATAACGTTATACGTTATACGTTATTACGTAATAGTATATAACGTTATACGTTATACGTTATTACGTAATAGTATATAACGTTATACGTTATTACGTAATAGTATATAACGTTATACGTTATTACGTAATAGTATATAACGTTATACGTTATTACTTAATCGTGTATAAAGTTATTGGTACGTAATAGTATATAACGCTATACGTTATACGTTATAAGGTAATATTACATAAAGTGATACACGTTACACGTTACAGGGTAACGTTACACGTTATAAGGTAATATTAAATAACGTTACGCGTAATAAGGAAACACTACATAACGTTATGCGTCATAAGGTAATACTATATAACGTTATACGTTATTACGTAACAGTATATAACGTTATACGTTATACGTTATTACGTAATAGTATATAACGTTATACGTTATTATGTAAGAGTATATAACGTTATACGTTATTACGTAATAGTATATAACGTTATACGTTATTACGTAATAGTATATAACGTTATACGTTATACGTTATTAAGTAATAGTATATAACGTTATACCTTATACGTTATTACGTAATAGTATATAACGTTATACGTTATTATGTAATAGTATATAACGTTAAACGTTATTTCGTAACATTATAGAACGTTATACGTTATTACGTAATTGTATATAACGTTATACGTTATAACATCATAGTATATAACGTTATACATTATAAGGTAATACTACACAACGTTATACGTCATAAGGTAATACTATGTAACGTTATACGTTATTACGTAATAGTATATAACGCTACACGTTATTACGAAATAGTATATAACGTTATACGTTATTACATAATAGTATATAACGTTATACGGTATTACGTAATAGTATATAACGCTACACGTTATTACGAAATAGTATATAACGTTATACGTTATTACATAATAGTATATAACGTTATACTGTATTACGTAATAGTATATAACGTTATGCGACATAAGGTAATACTATATAACGTTATACGTTATTACGTAATAGTATATAACGTTATATGTTATACGTTATATCGTAATAGTATATAACGTTATACGTTATTACTTAATCGTGTATAAAGTTATTAGTACGTAATAGTATATAACGTTAGACGTTATACGTTATAAGGTAATATTACATAAAGTGATACGTTACACGTTATAAGGTAATATTAAATAACGTTACACGTTATAAGGAAATATTGCATAACGTTATGCGTCATAAGGTAATACTATATATCGTTATACGTTATTACGTAATAGTATATAACGTTATACGTTATTATGAAATAGTATATAACGTTATACGTTATTACGTAATAGTGTATTACGTTATACGCTATTACGTAATAGTATATAACGTTATACGTTATTACGTAATAGTATATAACGTTATACGTTATTACGTAATAGTATATAACGTTATGCGTCATAAGGTAATACTATATAACGTTATACGTTATTACGTAATAGTATATAACGTTATACGTTATTACGTAATAGTATATAACGTTATGCGTCATAAGGTAATACTATATAACGTTATACGTTATTTCGTAACATTATAGAACGTTATACGTTATTACGTAATTGTATATAACGTTATACGTTATACGTCATTACGTAATAGTATATAACGTTATACGTTATTACGTAATAGTATATAACGTTATACGTTATTTCGTAACATTATATAACGTTATACGTTATTACGTAATAGTATATAACGTTATACGTTATTACGTAATAGTATATAACGTTATACGTTATACGTTATTACGTAATAGTATATAACGTTATACGTTATTATGTAATAGTATATAACGTTAAACGTTATTTCGTAACATTATAGAACGTTATACGTTATTACGTAATTGTATATAACGTTATACGTTATAACATCATAGTATATAGCGTTATACATTATAAGGTAATACTACACAACGTTATACGTCATAAGGTAATACTATATAACGTTATACGTTATTACTTAATAGTGTAGGAGGTTTTAAGTTAGTACCGAATAATATATAACGTTATACGATATAACGTAATAGTATATAACGTTATACGTTATAAGGTAATACTACATAACGTTATGCGCCATAAGGTAATACTATATAACGTTATACGTTATTACGTAATAGTATATAACGTTATACGTTATTACGTAATAGTATATAACGTTATACGCTAGTACGTAATAGTGTATAACGTTATACGTTATTACGTAATAGTATATAACGTTATACGTTATTACGTAATAGTATATAACGTTATACGTTATACGTTATTACGTAATAGTATATAACGTTATACGTTATTATGTAATAGTATATAACGTTAAACGTTATTTCGTAACATTATAGAACGTTATACGTTATTACGTAATAGTATATAACGTTATACGCTAGTACGTAATAGTGTATAACGTTATACGTTATTACGTAATAGTATATAACGTTATACGTTATTACGTAATAGTATATAACGTTATACGTTATACGTTATTACGTAATAGTATATAACGTTATACGTTATTATGTAATAGTATATAACGTTAAACGTTATTTCGTAACATTATAGAACGTTATACGTTATTACGTAATTGTATATAACGTTATACGTTATAACATCATAGTATATAGCGTTATACATTATAAGGTAATACTACACAACGTTATACGTCATAAGGTAATACTATATAACGTTATACGTTATTACTTAATAGTGTACGAGGTTTTAAGTTAGTACCGAATAATATATAACGTTATACGATATAACGTAATAGTATATAACGTTATGCGTTATAAGGTAATACTACATAACGTTATGCGCCATAAGGTAATACTATATAACGTTATACGTCATTACGTAATCGTATATAACGTTATACGTTATTACTTAATAGTGTACAAGGTTTTAAGTTAGTACCGAATAGTATATAACGTTATACGATATAACGTAATAGTATATAACGTTATACATTATAAGGTAATACTACACAACGTTATACGTCATAGGGTAATACTATGTAACGTTATACGTTAATACGTAATAGTATAGAACGTTATACGTTATTACATAATCGTGTATAAAGTTATTAGTACGTAATAGTATATAACGTTATACGTTATACGTTATAAGGTAATATTACATAAAGTGATACGTTACACGTTACAAGGTAATATTAAATAACGTTACACGTTATAAGGAAACACTAAATAACGTTATGCGTCATAAGGTAATACTATGTAACGTTATACGTTATAAGGTAATACTACATAACGTTATGCGTCATAAGGTAATACTATATAACGTTATACGTTATTATGTAATAGTATATAACGTTATACGTTATTTCGTAACATTATAGAACGTTATACATTATTACGTAATTGTATATAACGTTATACGTTATACGTCATTACGTAATAGTATATATCGTTATACGTTATTACGTAATAGTATATAACGTTATACGTTATTACTTAATCGTGTATTACGTTATACGTTATTACGTAATAGTATATAACGTTATACGTTATTACGTAATAGTATATAACGTTATGCGTCATAAGGTAATACTATATAACGTTATACGTTATTACGTAATAGTATATAACGTTATACGTTATTACGTAATAGTATATAACGTTATACGTTATTACGTAATAGTATATAACGTTATGCGTCATAAGGTAATACTATATAACGTTATACGTTATTACGTAATAGTATATAACGTTATACGTTATACGTTATTACGTAATAGTATATAACGTTATACGTTATACGTTATTACGTAATAGTATATAGCGTTATACGTTATAAGGTAATACTACACAACGTTATACGTCATAAGGTAATACTATGTAACGTTATACGTTATTACGTAATAGTATATAACGCTACACGTTATTACGAAATAGTATATAACGTTATACGTTATTACATAATAGTATATAACGTTATACGGTATTACGTAATAGTATATAACGCTACACGTTATTACGAAATAGTATATAACGTTATACGTTATTACATAATAGTATATAACGTTATACGGTATTACGTAATAGTATATAACGTTATGCGACATAAGGTAATACTGTATAACGTTATACGTTATTACGTAATAGTATATAACGTTATATGTTATACGTTATTACGTAATAGTATATAACGTTATACGTTATTACTTAATCGTGTATAAAGTTATTAGTACGTAATAGTATATAACGTTAGACGTTATACGTTATAAGGTAATATTACATAAAGTGATACGTTACACGTTATAAGGTAATATTAAATAACGTTACACGTTATAAGGAAATACTGCATAACGTTATGCGTCATAAGGTAATACTATATATCGTTATACGTTATTACGTAATAGTATATAACGTTATACGTTATTATGAAATAGTATATAACGTTATACGTTATTACGTAATAGTGTATTACGTTATACGCTATTACGTAATAGTATATAACGTTATACGTTATTACGTAATAGTATATAACGTTATACGTTATTACGTAATACTATATAACGTTATGCGTCATAAGGTAATACTATATAACGTTATACGTTATTACGTAATAGTATATAACGTTATACGTTATTACGTAATAGTATATAACGTTATGCGTCATAAGGTAATACTATATAACGTTATACGGTATTACGTAATAGTATATAACGTTATACGTTATTATGTAATAGTATATAACGTTATACGTTATTACGTAATAGTATATAACGTTATACGTTATTACGTAATAGTATATAACGTTATACGTTATTACGTAATAGTATATAGCGTTATACGTTATTACGTAATAGTATATAACGTTATACGTTATTACGTAATAGTATATAACGTTATGCGTCGTAAGGTAATACTATATAACGTTATACGTTATTACGTAATAGTATATAACGTTATACGTTATAGGGTTATTACGTAATAGTATATAACGTTATACGTTATACGTTATTACGTAATAGTATATAACGTTATACGTTATACGTTATTACGTAATAGTATATAACGTTATACGTTATACGTTATTACGTAATAGTATATAACGTTATACGTTATTACTTAATCGTGTATAAAGTTATTAGTACGTAATAGTATATAACGTTATACGTTATACGTTATAAGGTAATATTACATAAAGTGATACACGTTACACGTTACAGGGTAACGTTACACGTTATAAGGTAATATTAAATAACGTTACGCGTAATAAGGAAACACTACATAACGTTATGCGTCATAAGGTAATACTATATAACGTTATACGTTATTACGTAACAGTATATAACGTTATACCTTATACGTTATTACGTAATAGTATATAACGTTATACGTTATTACGTAATAGTATATAACGTTATACGTTATTACTTAATCGTGTATAAAGTTATTGGTACGTAATAGTATATAACGCTATACGTTATACGTTATAAGGTAATATTACATAAAGTGATACACGTTACACGTTACAGGGTAACGTTACACGTTATAAGGTAATATTAAATAACGTTACGCGTAATAAGGAAACACTACATAACGTTATGCGTCATAAGGTAATACTATATAACGTTATACGTTATTACGTAACAGTATATAACGTTATACGTTATACGTTATTACGTAATAGTATATAACTTTATACGTTATTATGTAAGAGTATATAACGTTATACGGAATTACGTAATAGTATATAACGTTATACGTTATTACGTAATAGTATATAACGTTATACGTTATACGTTATTAAGTAATAGTATATAACGTTATACCTTATACGTTATTACGTAATAGTATATAACGTTATACGTTATTATGTAATAGTATATAACGTTAAACGTTATTTCGTAACATTATAGAACGTTATACGTTATTACGTAATTGTATATAACGTTATACGTTATAACATCATAGTATATAACGTTATACATTCTAAGGTAATACTACACAACGTTATACGTCATAAGGTAATACTATGTAACGTTATACGTTATTACGTAATAGTATATAACGCTACACGTTATTACGAAATAGTATATAACGTTATACGTTATTACATAATAGTATATAACGTTATACGGTATTACGTAATAGTATATAACGCTACACGTTATTACGAAATAGTATATAACGTTATACGTTATTACATAATAGTATATAACGTTATACGGTATTACGTAATAGTATATAACGTTATGCGACATAAGGTAATACTATATAACGTTATACGTTATTACGTAATAGTATATAACGTTATATGTTATACGTTATTACGTAATAGTATATAACGTTATACGTTATTACTTAATCGTGTATAAAGTTATTAGTACGTAATAGTATATAACGTTAGACGTTATACGTTATAAGGTAATATTACATAAAGTGATACGTTACACGTTATAAGGTAATATTAAATAACGTTACACGTTATAAGGAAATACTGCATAACGTTATGCGTCATAAGGTAATACTATATATCGTTATACGTTATTACGTAATAGTATATAACGTTATACGTTATTATGAAATAGTATATAACGCTATACGTTATTACGTAATAGTGTATTACGTTATACGCTATTACGTAATAGTATATAACGTTATACGTTATTACGTAATAGTATATAACGTTATACGTTATTACGTAATAGTATATAACGTTATGCGTCATAAGGTAATACTATATAACGTTATACGTTATTACGTAATAGTATATAACGTTATACGTTATTACGTAATAGTATATAACGTTATGCGTCATAAGGTAATACTATATAACGTTATACGTTATTACGTAATAGTATATAACGTTATACGTTATTATGTAATAGTATATAACGTTATACGTTATTACGTAATAGTATATAACGTTATACGTTATTACGTAATAGTATATAACGTTATACGTTATTGCGTAATAGTATATAGCGTTATACGTTATTACGTAATAGTATATAACGTTATACGTTATTACGTTTTAGTATATAACGTTATGCGTCGTAAGGTAATACTATATAACGTTATACGTTATTACGTAATAGTATATAACGTTATACGTTATTACGTAATAGTATATAACGTTATACGTTATTACGTAATAGTATATAACGTTATACGTTATACGTTATAAGGTAATATTACATAAAGTGATACGTTACACGTTACAAGGTAATATTAAATAACGTTACACGTTATAAGGAAACACTAAATAACGTTATGCGTCATAAGGTAATACTATGTAACGTTATACGTTATAAGGTAATACTACATAACGTTATGCGTCATAAGGTAATACTATATAACGTTATACGTTATTATGTAATAGTATATAACGTTATACGTTATTTCGTAACATTATATAACGTTATACGTTATTACGTAATAGTATATAACGTTATACGTTATTACGTAATAGTATATAACGTTATACGTTATACGTTATTACGTAATAGTATATAACGTTATACGTTATACGTTATTACGTAATAGTATATAACGTTATACGTTATACGTTATTACGTAATAGTACATAACGTTATACGTTATACGTTATTACGTAATAGTATATAACGTTATACGTTATACGTTATTACGTAATAGTACATAACGTTATACGTTATTACGTAATAGTATATAGCGTTATACGTTATTACGTAATAGTATATAACGTTATACGTTATTACGTAATAGTATATAACGTTATGCGTCGTAAGGTAATACTATATAACGTTATACGTTATTACGTAATAGTATATAACGTTATACGTTATAGGGTTATTACGTAATAGTATATAACGTTATACGTTATACGTTATTACGTAATAGTATATAACGTTATACGTTATACGTTATTACGTAATAGTATATAACGTTATACGTTATACGTTATTACGTAATAGTATATAACGTTATACGTTATTACGTAATAGTATATAACGTTATACGTTATACGTTATTACGTAATAGTATATAACGTTATACGTTATACGTTATTACGTAATAGTATATAACGTTATACGTTATACGTTATTACGTAATAGTACATAACGTTATACTTTATTACGTAATAGTATATAACGTTATACGTTATTACGTAATAGTATATAACGTTATACGTTATTACTTAATCGTGTATAAAGTTATTGGTACGTAATAGTATATAACGCTATACGTTTGTCACGTAAAGTAATAAAGAAAAAAAAAAGAAGAAGAAATTAAAAAAAAGGAACTTTTATTTGCGATACACTTCCGAGCTCTAGGCGTGATTATTCAAGACTGACTTGGATGATTTTAGGGTGAGTATTTAAATTCTTTTGTTCGTGGGAGTGGGAAAAGGCTTCGGTCATATATTTCTGAGAACGTATAGAGTGACCGGATGTTATCCGGTGCTTACTTATGCTAAGGCGCTTGGAATTTCGTTATCTTATCGCTTTGTTTAGTCGGATTTTGTCTGCGGTATTTCGTACGTGACATTCCCCCCTTCTTAGATTGAACTTGGTCCCTCAAGTTTTCCTCAGGAGACTCTTGTGGAATTGGACTCGGCGTGGCTCGAAAATCACAGCTGATCCCTCTCCTTCTTCGAAGTGGTATGAGTCGGTTGGGGTATAGACGTTGGATGTGGCGACCGGGGCGCTTGGTGGGGATGTAGCATCGTGGCTATTGATCACGGTTTCATTTCGACAGCAAAATAAATTAATACATGGATTATTCGGTATACATTTCTTGACGCATTTGAATACTCCTATCTTGTTTAGGCCGTGTACAATTAGATTCGTGTGTTTTACATGAATGATAAAAAAAAGAAAAAGATCGCCAATCTCATTTTTACATACCAATTATTCGACCGTGGGTGCTTATGCATTTTTGGTAAATTTAGGATCCAAATATCTGCAGAATGCATATAATATACAGAAGTATAAAACGATATTTCAAGTACAACGTCTATTATAAATCTTAATTTCTAGTTAGATTGGTGTTAGGTTAGTCACAAAAACATAAAATTGCATAAATATCCACAGTTTACCAATTATTTTTCTAACGTGCTTGAAAAAGCATTATATATCAAACTGTGCCTACTCCGAAGCATCCCCTATAATGAAACCCTATAGTTATACTACAATCTATGTGCATCGTCGAAGTTTCTCGTACTTCGATTGACTATCGAAGGTTTTCGTGGCGTGCTAATGTCTAATCCTACAATAATATTGGCAGTATCGCTATACAAATATCCTTTCCTTCTAGTGGTGTAATACTTATTTGCGCGGACATTATTTTGACAAAGAGGGGCGTCGACCTGGAAAGTAAGGTTTTAAACGATTACCGTGTATTTTCTTTATAATCTTATCAACTAGGATTTCGTAATAAGGAGTTTTGATAGAGTGGATTCTGTATGGTCCTAACCATTCAGTGTCTAATTTGTCCCTTTTGTGATCATTATGGATTAATACAAAGTCTCCTTCTTTAAATACCGTTTGAATTCGAACTATCTTTCTCTTTTGGTCTCGAAGGTATCGTTTCTTACTGTTTATTAATGTTTTTCTCGCGATATCTAAATATTTATTTAACTGCTTTTGCCAGAGTGAGAACATATCATTGTAAGTTAAATTCGAAGTTTTCGCGATTGCCGATGGTAGGTTTGCGTCTCTACCGAACGTTAGTTTAAAAGGTGAAAATCCGGTACCTTCGTGTACGGCTGTATTATAACCCAAACATATGAAGTTTAATATCTCATCCCATTCTTTATCATTGTTATCATGCAGACTTGTACGGATTAAATCTTTTACTACGGCGTGTGTTCTTTCTAGAGATCCGTTTGACTGAGGGTGAAAGCTAGTGGTTTTAATGTGTTTAATCTTAAATGCCTCTTCGAATTTTAACATAAGTTCACTAATGAAGTTTTGTCCCTGGTCTGTTAGAATTGTTTTGGGTGCAGAAAATATGTAAATGTAGTGTTCTAAGAGTGCATTTATTATGGATTCTGTCCGTTGTGTTTTTAGTGGTACTAGGATCAAGTATTTTGTCAGTTCGTCATGTATTGAGAGTATAAATTGGTTTCCTTTCTTAGTTTTGGTCATAGGTCCTATGATGTCCATAGCAATTTTGTCGTTAGGTTGTAATGGTGTGTCAGATATTATTGGTTCTTCTTTCGGTCTAATACGCGTTAATTTCTCCTTTTGACAAGCTTCACATTTCTTTATAAACTCTTCGACTTTATTCAATAAATATGGAATTTTATATCGCTCCTTTATTCTTTGGTAGGTCTTTTGTACCCCTAAATGTCCTATCGTACCGTTATGATTTTCGTGAATTATTTTCTCTATCTCTTCCTCGGTTAATTCTTGGATTAGGTCCCACGCGAAAATGACAGGGTATCGGGTATCATTGAAATATATAAGTATGAGTTTGATCTGGTTTTTTTCTAATTCTGTAAACGTATTGTCTCCTATACCTACTTTCTTGTTATTTCGTAATATGTTGTCGATTTTCCGTAACCATATTGCCTCGTCGAACTCTCCTAATTCTGTTTTAGTTAATTGATAGAAGGATTGGTCGTTAGGTTTTATTTCTAATCGCTTTGGGATTTCTGACTTCTTTTTCCATGTATTAAAATGTTGTAAGAAATCTAATGTTACTGTTCCCTCAGGGATTTCTACCTTTTGAATCGCGTGAATTCTAGATAAGCTATCTGCGACTGGGTTTTCTTTGCCTTTAACGTATTCGATCGTGTATTCGTACTCCTCTAGTTTTAGTCTCCATCGCATTAATCTAGATGACGGGTCTTTGCAATTATTCAACCATTTCAAGGCTTGATGGTCTGTTCTAATAACAAATTTTCTTCCTAACAAGTATTGTCGTAGTCGTTTCAATGCCCATACGATAGCTAATAATTCTTTTTCTGTAGTCGTATAATTTTTCTCTGGAGGGTTTAGTGTTCGAGAGATGTAGCAGCACGGGTGTCCGTCTTGTGATAGTACGGCTCCTAGTCCTTCGTTACTAGCGTCTGTCGTTAATACGAATGTTTTAGAGAAATCTGGGTATGACAGAACAGGTGCTTGACAAAGTTTTCGTTTGAGTGTATCGAAACTGTTTTGTTGTTTGTCCGTCCAATGGAAGTTGGTATCTTTTTTGTTTAGGTCCGTCAGGGGTTTAGCTATTTTAGAGAAGTTACGTATAAATTTCCGGTAGTATCCCACGAGTCCTAAGAATGATTTGACTTCGGTAAGGTTTCTAGGAATTTTAAAGTTCTCGACTGCTTCTATTTTCTTCGGGTTGGGTTTTACTCCTTCTGACGTTACTATGTGTCCTAAATATTCGAGTTCTGGTTTTAGAAATTCACATTTATCTGGTTGGATTTTTAGTCCTAATTCTCTTAGTCTTTGTAATACTATGGCTAAGTTCTCATTATGTTTTTGAATAGTGCTTCCAAATATAATAATGTCGTCTAAATATGCAAAGCAATGTTTATTAATTAATCCGCGTAACGCTGTATCCATCATTCTTTGGAATGTGGCTGGTGCGTTTTTGAGTCCAAAAGGCATTCTGTTAAATTGGAAATGTCCTTGTGGTGTTGAGAAAGCGGTGTATTTCTTTGAGTCTTCGTCCATAGGGATTTGATGAAAACCGGATGATAGATCGAGTGCTGAGAAAAACTTCGCGTCACCTAGTTGGCTTAATATGTCTTCTATGTCGGGTAATGGGTAGGCGTCTTGGTCAGTCAGTTCGTTTAGTTTTCTAAAGTCAATAACTATTCTCCATTTCTGTTTTCCTGACGCGTCTAACTTCTTGGGAACAACCCATACTGGTGAATTGAAAGGAGAGTCTGATTCTTCTATAATGTTTTTATTTAGCATGTCTGTTATTTGTTCCTCGATTTCTCGTTTGTGGCACTCTGGTGGTCTGTATGATTTGGTGTTTATGATTTTGTCTTGTTTTAATGTGATTGTATGTTTTGTCAGATTAGTACATGGTAAAAGGTCTGTTTCTAAATTGAATACGTCGACGTAATGTATTAATATTTTCTCTATGGGTTCGCGGAGTTCGCGTTCAATATGATTTGTTCTCACTACGGTTTTAAATCTAGCAATTTGATCTAATTCTTTACTGTTATCAATGTCGTTAGAAATTTCATGGTTTGTCTCACCAGAATTGAAGAAACATACTCGCGTTGGTTTGCCTTCGAGGTAGATGGTTCGAACTCTTTTTTCGCCTGGTTGTATCGTTTCCGGTTTCTGAAAGTACAAAATATTATTGTCAAGTTTTAATCTATCGTTGGAGATTTCATATTGATACTTCTCTAAACAAGGTAGACCTATTATTCCATCTTCTATTAAGGGAAAGTCATCCGGTACTATATAAAATTTATGTTCCTTGCCAAACAATTTAGATATAATAAATTCGTTAGTGGTATATCTGTCTTGTCCCATGGAGAACATTCGAGGTTCGTCGGTCTTGAAGGTTTGACAGTCTACCTTGTCCCTTTTCAATAGGTTGATTCCTGCTCCTGTGTCGATGAGGTGTGTCTCGTGTCCAGTCCTTGTGTTAAACCGTATTGTGAGAAGCTTGCCTGTCGTGGTGTTGACTCTTGGAATTTTCCTTGGTCTTCCGTTGTTTTGTCGTAAGTTTCCGTTTCTGTATTGTGTGTTTCGAGATTGTGGACTGCTGGTGGTCTCGGGTGTTGGCTGGGTGTTTGAAAATTTTTACACTGATTGGAGACATGTCCGATTTGGCTGCATTTGAAGCACTTCAGTTGAGTTCTTTGGGTAAGTGGCGTTCGCTCAGCTTGCTGGAAGTTTCTTGGCATTGGTTTAGGTGTTCCTTGGAATCGGGCTTTAGCTCTCCCAATTGGTTGATATATTGTTCTTCCTAATCTTTTGTTGCGTTCGATCTCCCCTATGACTAACTCCGCCTCGAAAGCTGCATCTTGCGCTTCTTGGAGATTCTTTGGCCTTGTAGCTGATGTGCGTATCTCTATTTCGGGTTTTAAATTCAGCACGAAAATTTTGGTCGCTCGTTCGGTTTCAAGATCTATGGCGACTGCTCGGCGTACTGGATCGCGAATTTCATGTTGGAGCGCGTATATCAGTTCGTTGAGGTTGTGTCGAAACCTCTTCACATAATTGTGTACCGATTCGGTTTGTCGCGTACGTTGCAACTTATCACGAGCTCCATTGGAAGTAATGCTTACAGATACAAATTTTCTGAGGCTTTCAAATAGGTCCTCGTAGTTCTCGATTTCAGAGTGACGGATACTACGTTCCGCTTCTCCGATGATTCTTTGCGTCAAAATTAGCCGTATTAATGTGCGTTTTTCTCTACATTCGGCTCGAGCTTCCCTTACCCGTCTAATGAACCCTTCTACTCCTATATCATCTTGTCCGTTGAGTATGGGGATAAAGTCTAAGCAGGTTTTTGCATCGTACATGGGGTTGTTACATCTTACTGATTCTTCTTCACTGTCCGTATCGTCCGCTTCGTTAGGTTTTACAGGTGGTTGCTTTCTCTGAATATTGCTGGTATTAGACTCATCCATCGTAACAAGGGAGCCTAACTCGGTAGTACCGTCACGTCCTAAACTTAATTTAGTGATATGTTTTCCTAATAGTTCTATCTCCGCTGCACGTTTTTTGTTTTCGGTATCGGCTATTCGTTGCGCCTCTTCTATTCGTCGCACAAGAAGTTCGAATCGCTCGAGTGTGGCACGGGTTGAATTGTCCATAACTTCGGTTGCAGAGGCAGTATTAACGGTTTCGATTTTATCTTTTCTCGGCGCGGACATGATTCTATTTAAGTTTACTGAGTCCGAACTATTGTTGCTATTTGAGCTCGAAACGCTCGAAACGCTTGAGAAACTTGATTTTCTCGTACGGTAGTGTACAAATGAATCCAGATTTTCGGCTTACCGTAGTAGCTATGGCCGTTGAGGAGTCTCTGGGATGTTTTCCTCTCTGGTTGGTTCCAGATTCCGAATCTTATTCGTAGGCTTGCTCTGCGCTGACCGTAGTCCTCTCGTCTAGTTTCACCGTAGTGGAACGTTGAAAGTTGCTGCAGGGCGTCGTAGTAGCAAAGATTCGCAGTGGTCCGCTGATCCTTCAATCTTCAATGATGCGCGTACGCCGAAATCGTAATTTCGTTTTCACTGAAGCGAATGGATCCTGGCAGGATCGCCAAAATGTCACGTAAAGTAATAAAGAAAAAAAAAAGAAGAAGAAACTAAAAAAAAGGAACTTTTATTTGCGATACACTTCCGAGCTCTAGGCGTGATTATTCAAGACTGACTTGGATGATTTTAGGGTGAGTATTTAAATTCTTTTGTTCGTGGGAGTGGGAAAAGGCTTCGGTCATATATTTCTGAGAACGTATAGTGTGACCGGATGTTATCCGGTGCTTACTTATGCTAAGGCGCTTGGAATTTCGTTATCTTATCGCTTTGTTTAGTCGGATTTTGTCTGCGGTATTTCGTACGTGACACGTTATACGTTATAAGGTAATATTACATAAAGTGATACACGTTACACGTTACAGGGTAACGTTACACGTTATAAGGTAATATTAAATAACGTTACGCGTAATAAGGAAACACTACATAACGTTATGCGTCATAAGGTAATACTATATAACGTTATACGTTATTACGTAACAGTATATAACGTTATACGTTATACGTTATTACGTAATAGTATATAACGTTATACGTTATTATGTAAGAGTATATAACGTTATACGTTATTACGTAATAGTATATAACGTTATACGTTATTACGTAATAGTATATAACGTTATACGTTATACGTTATTAAGTAATAGTATATAACGTTATACCTTATACGTTATTACGTAATAGTATATAACGTTATACGTTATTATGTAATAGTATATAACGTTAAACGTTATTTCGTAACATTATAGAACGTTATACGTTATTACGTAATTGTATATAACGTTATACGTTATAACATCATAGTATATAACGTTATACATTATAAGGTAATACTACACAACGTTATACGTCATAAGGTAATACTATGTAACGTTATACGTTATTACGTAATAGTATATAACGCTACACGTTATTACGAAATAGTATATAACGTTATACGTTATTACATAATAGTATATAACGTTATACGGTATTACGTAATAGTATATAACGCTACACGTTATTACGAAATAGTATATAACGTTATACGTTATTACATAATAGTATATAACGTTATACGGTATTACGTAATAGTATATAACGTTATGCGACATAAGGTAATACTATATAACGTTATACGTTATTACGTAATAGTATATAACGTTATATGTTAAACGTTATTACGTAATAGTATATAACGTTATACGTTATTACTTAATCGTGTATAAAGTTATTAGTACGTAATAGTATATAACGTTAGACGTTATACGTTATAAGGTAATATTACATAAAGTGATACGTTACACGTTATAAGGTAATATTAAATAACGTTACACGTTATAAGGAAATACTGCATAACGTTATGCGTCATAAGGTAATACTATATATCGTTATACGTTATTACGTAATAGTATATAACGTTATACGTTATTATGAAATAGTATATAACGTTATACGTTATTACGTAATAGTGTATTACGTTATACGCTATTACGTAATAGTATATAACGTTATGCGTCATAAGGTAATACTATATAACGTTATACGTTATTACGTAATAGTATATAACGTTATACGTTATTACGTAATAGTATATAACGTTATGCGTCATAAGGTAATACTATATAACGTTATACGTTATTACGTAATAGTATATAACGTTATACGTTATTATGTGATAGTATATAACCTTATACGTTATTACGTAATAGTATATAACGTTATACGTTATTACGTAATAGTATATAACGTTATACGTTATAACGTAATAGTATATAGCGTTATACGTTATTACGTAATAGTATATAACGTTATACGTTATTACGTAATAGTATATAACGTTATGCGTCGTAAGGTAATACTATATAACGTTATACGTTATTACGTAATAGTATATAACGTTATACGTTATAGGGTTATTACGTAATAGTATATAACGTTATACGTTACACGTTATTACGTAATAGTATATAACGTTATACGTTATACGTTATTACGTAATAGTATATAACGTTATACGTTATACGTTATAAGGTAATATTACATAAAGTGATACGTTACACGTTACAAGGTAATATTAAATAACGTTACACGTTATAAGGAAACACTAAATAACGTTATGCGTCATAAGGTAATACTATGTAACGTTATACGTTATAAGGTAATACTACATAACGTTATGCGTCATAAGGTAATACTATATAACGTTATACGTTATTATGTAATAGTATATAACGTTATACGTTATTTCGTAACATTATAGAACGTTATACGTTATTACGTAATTGTATATAACGTTATACGTTATACGTCATTACGTAATAGTATATAACGTTATACGTTATTACGTAATAGTATATAACGTTATACGTTATTACGTAATAGTATATAACGTTATACGTTATTACGTAATAGTATATAACGTTATACGTTATTACGTAATAGTATATAACGTTATGCGTCATAAGGTAATACTATATAACGTTATACGTTATTACGTAATAGTATATAACGTTATACGTTATTACGTAATAGTATATAACGTTATACGTTATTACGTAATAGTATATAACGTTATGCGTCATAAGGTAATACTATATAACGTTATACGTTATTACGTAATAGTATATAACGTTATACGTTATACGTTATTACGTAATAGTATATAACGTTATACGTTATACGTTATTACGTAATAGTATATAACGTTATACGTTATACGTTATTACGTAATAGTATATAACGTTATACGTTATACGTTATTACGTAATAGTATATAACGTTATACGTTATACGTTATTACGTAATAGTATATAACGTTATACGTTATTACGTAATAGTATATGTCACGTACGAAATACCGCAGACAAAATTCGACTAAACAAAGCGATAAGATAACGAAAATTCCAAGCGCCTTAGCATAAGTAAGCAACGGATGACATCCGGTCACTCTATACGTTCTCAGAAATATATGACCGAAGCCTTTTCCCACTCCCACTCTATACGTTCTCAGAAATATATGACCGAAGCCTTTTCCCACTCCCATGAACAAAAGAATTTAAATACTCATCCTAAAATCATCTAAGTCAGTCTTGAATAATCACGCCTAGAGCTCGGAAGTGTATCGCAAATAAATAAAAGTTCCTTTTTTAATTACTTCTCCTTTTTCTTTATTATTTTACGTGACATTTTGGCGATCCTGCCAGGATCCATTCGCTTCAGTGAAAACGAAATTACGATTTCGGCGTACGCGCATCATTGAAGATTGAAGGATCAGCGGACCACTGCGAATCTTTGCTACTACGACGCCCTGCAGCAACTTTCAACGTTCCACTACGGTGAAACTAGACGAGAGGACTACGGTCAGCGCAGAGCAAACCTACGAATAAGATTCGGAATCTGGAACCAACCAGAGAGGAAAACATCCCAGAGACTCCTCAACGGCCATAGCTACTACGGTAAGCCGAAAATCTGGATTCATTTGTACACTACCGTACGAGAAAATCAAGTTTCTCAAGCGTTTCGAGCGTTTCGAGCTCAAATAGCAACAATAGTTCGGACTCAGTAAACTTAAATAGAATCATGTCCGCGCCGAGAAAAGATAAAATCGAAACCGTTAATACTGCCTCTGCAACCGAAGTTATGGACAATTCAACCCGTGCCACACTCGAGCGATTCGAACTTCTTGTGCGACGAATAGAAGAGGCGCAACGAATAGCCGATACCGAAAACAAAAAACGTGCAGCGGAGATAGAACTATTAGGGAAACATATCACTAAATTAAGTTTAGGACGTGACGGTACTACCGAGTTAGGCTCCCTTGTTACGATGGATGAGTCTAATACCAGCAATATTCAGAGAAAGCAACCACCTGTAAAACCTAACGAAGTGGACGATACGGACAGTGAAGAAGAAGCAGTAAGATGTAACAACCCCATGTACGATGCAAAAACCTGCTTAGACTTTATCCCCATACTCAACGGACAAGATGATATAGGAGTAGAAGGGTTCATTAAACGGGTAAGGGAAGCTCGAGCCGAATGTAGAGAAAAACGCGCATTACTACGACTAATTTTGACACAAAGAATTATCGGAGAAGCGGAACGTAGTATCCGTCACTCTGAAATCGAGAACTACGAGGACCTATTTGAAAGCCTCAGAAAATTTGTATCTGTAAGCATTACTTCCAATGGAGCTCGTGATAAGTTGCAACGTACGCGACAAACCGAATCGGTACACAATTATGTGAAGAGGTTTCGACACAACCTCAACGAACTGATATACGCGCTCCAACATGAAATTCGCGATCCAGTACGCCGAGCAGTCGCCATAGATCTTGAAACCGAACGAGCGACCAAAATTTTCGTGCTGAATTTAAAACCCGAAATAGAGATACGCACATCAGCTACAAGGCCAAAGAATCTCCAAGAAGCGCAAGATGCAGCTTTCGAGGCGGAGTTAGTCATAGGGGAGATCGAACGCAACAAAAGATTAGGAAGAACAATATATCAACCAATTGGGAGAGCTAAGGCCCGATTCCAAGGAATACCTAAACCAATGCCAAGAAACTTCCAGCAAGCTGAGCGAACGCCACTTACCCAAAGAACTCAACTGAAGTGCTTCAAATGCAGCCAAATCGGACATGTCTCCAATCAGTGTAAAAATTTTCAAACACCCAGCCAACACCCGAGACCACCAGGAGTCCACAATCTCGAGACACACAACAGAAACAGAAACTTACGACAAAACAACGGAAGACCAAGGAAAATTCCAAGAGTCAACACCACGACAGGCAAGCTTCTCACAATACGGTTTAACACAAGGACTGGACACGAGACACACCTCATCGACACAGGAGCAGGAATCAACCTATTGAAAAGGGACAAAGTAGACTGTCAAACCTTCAAGACCGACGAACCTCGAATGTTCTCCATGGGACGAGACAGATATACCACTAACGAATTTATTATATCTAAATTGTTTGGCAAGGAACATAAATTTTATATAGTACCGGATGACTTTCCCTTAATAGAAGACGGAATAATAGGTCTACCTTGTTTAGAGAAGTATCAATATGAAATCTCCAACGATAGGTTAAAACTTGACAATAATATTTTGTACTTTCAGAAACCGGAAACGATACAACCAGGCGAAAAAAGAGTTCGAACCATCTACCTCGAAGGCAAACCAACGCGAGTATGTTTCTTCAATTCTGGTGAGACAAACCATGAAATTTCTAACGACATTGATAACAGTAAAGAATTAGATCAAATTGCTAGATTTAAAACCGTAGTGAGAACAAATCATATTGAACGCGAACTCCGCGAACCCATAGAGAAAATATTAATGCATTACGTCGACGTATTCAATTTAGAAACAGACCTTTTACCATGTACTAATCTGACAAAACATACAATCACATTAAAACAAGACAAAATCATAAACACCAAATCATACAGACCACCAGAGTGCCACAAACGAGAAATCGAGGGACAAATAACAGACATGCTAAACAAAAACATTATAGAAGAATCAGACTCTCCTTTCAATTCACCAGTATGGGTTGTTCCCAAGAAGTTAGACGCGTCGGGAAAACAGAAATGGAGAATAGTTATTGACTTTAGAAAACTAAACGAACTGACTGACCAAGACGCCTACCCATTACCCGACATAGAAGACATATTAAGCCAACTAGGTGACGCGAAGTTTTTCTCAGCACTCGATCTATCATCCGGTTTTCATCAAATCCCTATGGACGAAGACTCAAAGAAATACACCGCTTTCTCAACACCACAAGGACATTTCCAATTTAACAGAATGCCTTTTGGACTCAAAAACGCACCAGCCACATTCCAAAGAATGATGGATACAGCGCTTCGCGGATTAATTAATAAACATTGCTTTGCATATTTAGACGACATTATTATATTTGGAAGCACTATTCAAAAACATAATGAGAACTTAGCCATAGTATTACAAAGACTAAGAGAATTAGGACTAAAAATCCAACCAGATAAATGTGAATTTCTAAAACCAGAACTCGAATATTTAGGACACATAGTAACGTCAGAAGGAGTAAAACCCAACCCGAAGAAAATAGAAGCAGTCGAGAACTTTAAAATTCCTAGAAACCTTACCGAAGTCAAATCATTCTTAGGACTCGTGGGATACTACCGGAAATTTATACGTAACTTCTCTAAAATAGCCAAACCCCTGACGGACCTAAACAAAAAAGACACCAACTTCCATTGGACGGACAAACAACAAAACAGTTTCGATACACTCAAACGAAAACTTTGTCAAGCACCTGTTCTGTCATACCCAGATTTCTCTAAAACATTCGTATTAACGACAGACGCTAGTAACGAAGGACTAGGAGCCGTACTATCACAAGACGGACACCCGTGCTGCTACATCTCTCGAACACTAAACCCTCCAGAGAAAAATTATACGACTACAGAAAAAGAATTATTAGCTATCGTATGGGCATTGAAACGACTACGACAATACTTGTTAGGAAGAAAATTTGTTATTAGAACAGACCATCAAGCCTTGAAATGGTTGAATAATTGCAAAGACCCGTCATCTAGATTAATGCGATGGAGACTAAAACTAGAGGAGTACGAATACACGATCGAATACGTTAAAGGCAAAGAAAACTCAGTCGCAGATAGCTTATCTAGAATTCACGCGATTCAAAAGGTAGAAATCCCTGAGGGAACAGTAACATTAGATTTCTTACAACATTTTAATACATGGAAAAAGAAGTTAGAAATCCCAAAGCGATTAGAAATAAAACCTAACGACCAATCCTTCTATCAATTAACTAAAACAGAATTAGGAGAGTTCGACGAGGCAATATGGTTACGGAAAATCGACAACATATTACGAAATAACAAGAAAGTAGGTATAGGAGACAATACGTTTACAGAATTAGAAAAAAAACCAGATCAAACTCATACTTATATATTTCAATGATACCCGATACCCTGTCATTTTCGCGTGGGACCTAATCCAAGAATTAACCGAGGAAGAGATAGAGAAAATAATTCACGAAAATCATAACGGTACGATAGGACATTTAGGGGTACAAAAGACCTACCAAAGAATAAAGGAGCGATATAAAATTCCATATTTATTGAATAAAGTCGAAGAGTTTATAAAGAAATGTGAAGCTTGTCAAAAGGAGAAATTAACGCGTATTAGACCGAAAGAAGAACCAATAATATCTGACACACCATTACAACCTAACGACAAAATTGCTATGGACATCATAGGACCTATGACCAAAACTAAGAAAGGAAACCAATTTATACTCTCAATACATGACGAACTGACAAAATACTTGATCCTAGTACCACTAAAAACACAACGGACAGAATCCATAATAAATGCACTCTTAGAACACTACATTTACATATTTTCTGCACCCAAGACAATTCTAACAGACCAGGGACAAAACTTCATTAGTGAACTTATGTTAGAATTCGAAGAGGCATTTAAGATTAAACACATTAAAACCACTAGCTTTCACCCTCAGTCAAACGGATCTCTAGAAAGAACACACGCCGTAGTAAAAGATTTAATCCGTACAAGTCTGCATGATAACAATGATAAAGAATGGGATGAGATATTAAACTTCATATGTTTGGGTTATAATACAGCCGTACACGAAGGTACCGGATTTTCACCTTTTAAACTAACGTTCGGTAGAGACGCAAACCTACCATCGGCAATCGCGAAAACTTCGAATTTAACTTACAATGATATGTTCTCACTCTGGCAAAAGCAGTTAAATAAATATTTAGATATCGCGAGAAAAACATTAATAGACAGTAAGAAACGATACCTTCGAGACCAAAAGAGAAAGATAGTTCGAATTCAAACGGTATTTAAAGAAGGAGATTTTGTATTAATCCATAATGATCACAAAAGGGACAAATTGGACACTGAATGGTTAGGACCATACAGAATCCACTCTGTCAAAACCCCTTATTACGAAATCTTAATTGATAACATTATAAAGAAAATACACGGTAATCGTTTAAAACCTTACTTTCCAGGTCGACGCTCCTCTTTATCAGAATAATATCCGCGCAAATAAATATTACACCACTAGAAGGAAACTCTGTATTCATAGAAAACATAGGGAAAGGATATTTGTATAGCGATACTGCCAATATTATTGTAGGATTAGATACTAGCGACATACACGAGCAAATAAACACTATAGAATTACATAAATCGACAATAAACTCACGCGCAATCAGCAAAGAATACACTGAAGAGTTAGACAGTTTACAAACTCGTATCAATAACCTGAAACAACTCGCAAAACACTTGAAAACGTTAATACACACCCGAAACAAACGAGGTTTACTTAACATCATAGGTTCCGTATCGAAAAGCCTATTCGGAACTCTCGACGAGGACGATCTTACACTCATAAACGAAAACATAGATAAACTATTCGACAACAACAATAAAATCAGGACTGTAATAGCAGATCAGACAGCACTTATTAGGAGAATTGTAAACTCGGAAAACCTAAATCACCTAGAGGAAACATATAACGATGTATTAAGACAACAACAACAGGCAAATATCGACAGATTTACGCTTAAAATGATTATGAAACTCGACACCGCGATACAAACTTTACACTTTCAATTAGACGAGATACTTAACGTCATAATATTAGGCAAACAGGGAATAATTAGCCCACAAATACTCGACCCCGATGAATTTATAGAAAACTACGCCAAAGCAATAGGCATGCAGACGTACAACACCGCAATCTCTGCCAAAACCGAACATTTTCAGTTCATACTCGACATCAGTGATCTTAAAATCTTCACAATAGGTGACAAAATATTCTTTAAAATCATAGTACCTTTAGTCTCTAACACGGAATGGGATATATTACAAGTATATCCTATCCCGAGTAAGAGAAACGGAGTATTTTTGACTCCAGTAGTCGAACATCAGATCTATTTAACTTCGGGACTTTCATTTATAAACACTGATATCGAATATCTCGACAAAATTTGTAAAGAACGAGCCGGAACCACTATATGCAAGCAAACAATACCAATCCACGACAGAAACTCGAGAACCGATTGTCACAGCGAAATAATAAACTTCAAAAATCATATCGAACATTGCCAAATAACTGTGTTTAAGATTGAAGACATTAGCTTTATACCACTCAGAACTAGCAACAACTACATTGCTATACCGGCGAACCCGATAGAAATAGACACAATTTGCCAAACAAAACACACCTCGCAAAAACTTGACAAGCCCTCTATTATAAGAGCCAACACTTCCTGCGATTTATTGTACAAAGATGAACACATGCGTATAGGCGAGACGAAACACGAAGTCGAATACGAAATCAAAACTAAGATCCTAGCGCTCAAAACAAACGATAGCTTCACTCATCTGTTAGATAAACTCGAGCGAGCACCAAAGATAATAGATAACTTACAAGGGTATAAGACCACGATCGATAAAATAAGTGACGAGATAAAAAATCTTAATTTCGAACATAGAATCAAGAGTATACAGTATTGGGGGTTAACTACGATCCAGATATTAGGGTACATAGCATTAAGCATGATAGGTATATACGGATTAAACAAGATGGGGGTATTCAAATGCGTCAAGAAATGTATACCGAATAGTTTATGTATTAATTTATTTTGCTGTCGAAATCAAACTGTAATCAATAGCCACAATGCCACACCCCCACCAAGCGCCCCGATCGCAACATCCAACATCCATAACCCAACCGACTCATACCACCTCGAAGAAGAAGAGGAATCAGCTGTGATTTTCAAGCCACGCCGAGTCCGATTCCACAAGAGTCTCCTGAGGAAAACTTGAGGGACCAAGTTCAATCTAAGAAGGGGGGAATGTCACGTACGAAATACCGCAGACAAAATTCGACTAAACAAAGCGATAAGATAACGAAAATTCCAAGCGCCTTAGCATAAGTAAGCAACGGATGACATCCGGTCACTCTATACGTTCTCAGAAATATATGACCGAAGCCTTTTCCCACTCCCACTCTATACGTTCTCAGAAATATATGACCGAAGCCTTTTCCCACTCCCATGAACAAAAGAATTTAAATACTCATCCTAAAATCATCTAAGTCAGTCTTGAATAATCACGCCTAGAGCTCGGAAGTGTATCGCAAATAAATAAAAGTTCCTTTTTTAATTACTTCTCCTTTTTCTTTATTATTTTACGTGACATATATAACGTCATACGTTATTACGTAATAGTATATAACGTTATACGTTATTACGTAATAGTATATAACGTTATACGTTATTACTTAATCGTGTATAAAGTTATTGGTACGTAATAGTATATAACGCTATACGTTATACGTTATAAGGTAATATTACATAAAGTGATACACGTTACACGTTACAGGGTAGCGTTACACGTTATAAGGTAATATTAAATAACGTTACGCGTAATAAGGAAACACTACATAACGTTATGCGTCATAAGGTAATACTATATAACGTTATACGTTATTACGTAACAGTATATAACGTTATACGTTATTACGTAACAGTATATAACGTTATACGTTATACGTTATTACGTAATAGTATATAACGTTATACGTTATTATGTAAGAGTATATAACGTTATACGTTATTACGTAATAGTATATAACGTTATACGTTATTACGTAATAGTATATAACGTTATACGTTATACGTTATTAAGTAATAGTATATAACGTTATACCTTATACGTTATTACGTAATAGTATATAACGTTATACGTTATTATGTAATAGTATATAACGTTAAACGTTATTTCGTAACATTATAGAACGTTATACGTTATTACGTAATTGTATATAACGTTATACGTTATAACATCATAGTATATAACGTTATACATTATAAGGTAATACTACACAACGTTATACGTCATAAGGTAATACTATGTAACGTTATACGTTATTACGTAATAGTATATAACGCTACACGTTATTACGAAATAGTATATAACGTTATACGTTATTACATAATAGTATATAACGTTATACGGTATTACGTAATAGTATATAACGCTACACGTTATTACGAAATAGTATATAACGTTATACGTTATTACATAATAGTATATAACGTTATACGGTATTACGTAATAGTATATAACGTTATACGTTAATATGTAATAGTATATAACGTTATACGTTATTACGTAATAGTATATAACGTTATACGTTAATATGTAATAGTATATAACGTTATACGTTATTACGTAATAGTATATAACGTTATACGTTATTACGTAATAGTATATAACGTTATACGTTATTACGTAATAGTATATAGCGTTATACGTTATTACGTAATAGTATATAACGTTATACGTTATTACGTAATAGTATATAACGTTATGCGTCGTAAGGTAATACTATATAACGTTATACGTTATTACGTAATAGTATATAGCGTTATACGTTATAGGGTTATTACGTAATAGTATATAACGTTATACGTTATACGTTATTACGTAATAGTATATAACGTTATACGTTATTATGTAAGAGTATATAACGTTATACGTTATTACGTAATAGTATATAACGTTATACGTTAATATGTAATAGTATATAACGTTATACGTTATTACGTAATAGTATATAACGTTATACGTTATTACGTAATAGTATATAACGTTATACGTTATTACGTAATAGTATATAGCGTTATACGTTATTACGTAATAGTATATAACGTTATACGTTATTACGTAATAGTATATAACGTTATGCGTCGTAAGGTAATACTATATAACGTTATACGTTATTACGTAATAGTATATAACGTTATACGTTATAGGGTTATTACGTAATAGTATATAACGTTATACGTTATACGTTATTACGTAATAGTATATAACGTTATACGTTATTTCGTAACATTATATAACGTTATACGTTATTACGTAATAGTATATAACGTTATACGTTATTACGTAATAGTATATAACGTTATACGTTATACGTTATTACGTAATAGTATATAACGTTATACGTTATTATGTAATAGTATATAACGTTAAACGTTATTTCGTAACATTATAGAACGTTATACGTTATTACGTAATTGTATATAACGTTATACGTTATAACATCATAGTATATAACGTTATACATTATAAGGTAATACTACACAACGTTATACGTCATAAGGTAATACTATGTAACGTTATACGTTATTACGTAATAGTATATAACGCTACACGTTATTACGAAATAGTATATAACGTTATACGTTATTACATAATAGTATATAACGTTATACGGTATTACGTAATAGTATATAACGCTACACGTTATTACGAAATAGTATATAACGTTATACGTTATTACATAATAGTATATAACGTTATACGGTATTACGTAATAGTATATAACGTTATGCGACATAAGGTAATACTATATAACGTTATACGTTATTACGTAATAGTATATAACGTTATATGTTATACGTTATTACGTAATAGTATATAACGTTATACGTTATTACTTAATCGTGTATAAAGTTATTAGTACGTAATAGTATATAACGTTAGACGTTATACGTTATAAGGTAATATTACATAAAGTGATACGTTACACGTTATAAGGTAATATTAAATAACGTTACACGTTATAAGGAAATACTGCATAACGTTATGCGTCATAAAGTAATACTATATATCGTTATACGTTATTACGTAATAGTATATAACGTTATACGTTATTATGAAATAGTATATAACGTTATACGTTATTACGTAATAGTGTATTACGTTATACGCTATTACGTAATAGTATATAACGTTATGCGTCATAAGGTAATACTATATAACGTTATACGTTATTACGTAATAGTATATAACGTTATACGTTATTACGTAATAGTATATAACGTTATGCGTCATAAGGTAATACTATATAACGTTATACGTTATTACGTAATAGTATATAACGTTATACGTTATTACGTAATAGTATATAACGTTATACGTTATTACGTAATAGTATATAACGTTATGCGTCATAAGGTAATACTATATAACGTTATACGTTATTACGTAATAGTATATAACGTTATACGTTATTACGTAATAGTATATAACGTTATACGTTATTACGTAATAGTATATAACGTTATGCGTCATAAGGTAATACTATATAACGTTATACGTTATTACGTAATAGTATATAACGTTATACGTTATACGTTATTACGTAATAGTATATAACGTTATACGTTATACGTTATTACGTAATAGTATATAACGTTATACGTTATACGTTATTACGTAATAGTATATAACGTTATACGTTATACGTTATTACGTAATAGTATATAACGTTATACGTTATACGTTATTACGTAATAGTATATAACGTTATACGTTATTACGTAATAGTATATGTCACGTACGAAATACCGCAGACAAAATTCGACTAAACAAAGCGATAAGATAACGAAAATTCCAAGCGCCTTAGCATAAGTAAGCAACGGATGACATCCGGTCACTCTATACGTTCTCAGAAATATATGACCGAAGCCTTTTCCCACTCCCACTCTATACGTTCTCAGAAATATATGACCGAAGCCTTTTCCCACTCCCATGAACAAAAGAATTTAAATACTCATCCTAAAATCATCTAAGTCAGTCTTGAATAATCACGCCTAGAGCTCGGAAGTGTATCGCAAATAAATAAAAGTTCCTTTTTTAATTACTTCTCCTTTTTCTTTATTATTTTACGTGACATTTTGGCGATCCTGCCAGGATCCATTCGCTTCAGTGAAAACGAAATTACGATTTCGGCGTACGCGCATCATTGAAGATTGAAGGATCAGCGGACCACTGCGAATCTTTGCTACTACGACGCCCTGCAGCAACTTTCAACGTTCCACTACGGTGAAACTAGACGAGAGGACTACGGTCAGCGCAGAGCAAACCTACGAATAAGATTCGGAATCTGGAACCAACCAGAGAGGAAAACATCCCAGAGACTCCTCAACGGCCATAGCTACTACGGTAAGCCGAAAATCTGGATTCATTTGTACACTACCGTACGAGAAAATCAAGTTTCTCAAGCGTTTCGAGCGTTTCGAGCTCAAATAGCAACAATAGTTCGGACTCAGTAAACTTAAATAGAATCATGTCCGCGCCGAGAAAAGATAAAATCGAAACCGTTAATACTGCCTCTGCAACCGAAGTTATGGACAATTCAACCCGTGCCACACTCGAGCGATTCGAACTTCTTGTGCGACGAATAGAAGAGGCGCAACGAATAGCCGATACCGAAAACAAAAAACGTGCAGCGGAGATAGAACTATTAGGGAAACATATCACTAAATTAAGTTTAGGACGTGACGGTACTACCGAGTTAGGCTCCCTTGTTACGATGGATGAGTCTAATACCAGCAATATTCAGAGAAAGCAACCACCTGTAAAACCTAACGAAGTGGACGATACGGACAGTGAAGAAGAAGCAGTAAGATGTAACAACCCCATGTACGATGCAAAAACCTGCTTAGACTTTATCCCCATACTCAACGGACAAGATGATATAGGAGTAGAAGGGTTCATTAAACGGGTAAGGGAAGCTCGAGCCGAATGTAGAGAAAAACGCGCATTACTACGACTAATTTTGACACAAAGAATTATCGGAGAAGCGGAACGTAGTATCCGTCACTCTGAAATCGAGAACTACGAGGACCTATTTGAAAGCCTCAGAAAATTTGTATCTGTAAGCATTACTTCCAATGGAGCTCGTGATAAGTTGCAACGTACGCGACAAACCGAATCGGTACACAATTATGTGAAGAGGTTTCGACACAACCTCAACGAACTGATATACGCGCTCCAACATGAAATTCGCGATCCAGTACGCCGAGCAGTCGCCATAGATCTTGAAACCGAACGAGCGACCAAAATTTTCGTGCTGAATTTAAAACCCGAAATAGAGATACGCACATCAGCTACAAGGCCAAAGAATCTCCAAGAAGCGCAAGATGCAGCTTTCGAGGCGGAGTTAGTCATAGGGGAGATCGAACGCAACAAAAGATTAGGAAGAACAATATATCAACCAATTGGGAGAGCTAAGGCCCGATTCCAAGGAATACCTAAACCAATGCCAAGAAACTTCCAGCAAGCTGAGCGAACGCCACTTACCCAAAGAACTCAACTGAAGTGCTTCAAATGCAGCCAAATCGGACATGTCTCCAATCAGTGTAAAAATTTTCAAACACCCAGCCAACACCCGAGACCACCAGGAGTCCACAATCTCGAGACACACAACAGAAACAGAAACTTACGACAAAACAACGGAAGACCAAGGAAAATTCCAAGAGTCAACACCACGACAGGCAAGCTTCTCACAATACGGTTTAACACAAGGACTGGACACGAGACACACCTCATCGACACAGGAGCAGGAATCAACCTATTGAAAAGGGACAAAGTAGACTGTCAAACCTTCAAGACCGACGAACCTCGAATGTTCTCCATGGGACGAGACAGATATACCACTAACGAATTTATTATATCTAAATTGTTTGGCAAGGAACATAAATTTTATATAGTACCGGATGACTTTCCCTTAATAGAAGACGGAATAATAGGTCTACCTTGTTTAGAGAAGTATCAATATGAAATCTCCAACGATAGATTAAAACTTGACAATAATATTTTGTACTTTCAGAAACCGGAAACGATACAACCAGGCGAAAAAAGAGTTCGAACCATCTACCTCGAAGGCAAACCAACGCGAGTATGTTTCTTCAATTCTGGTGAGACAAACCATGAAATTTCTAACGACATTGATAACAGTAAAGAATTAGATCAAATTGCTAGATTTAAAACCGTAGTGAGAACAAATCATATTGAACGCGAACTCCGCGAACCCATAGAGAAAATATTAATGCATTACGTCGACGTATTCAATTTAGAAACAGACCTTTTACCATGTACTAATCTGACAAAACATACAATCACATTAAAACAAGACAAAATCATAAACACCAAATCATACAGACCACCAGAGTGCCACAAACGAGAAATCGAGGGACAAATAACAGACATGCTAAACAAAAACATTATAGAAGAATCAGACTCTCCTTTCAATTCACCAGTATGGGTTGTTCCCAAGAAGTTAGACGCGTCGGGAAAACAGAAATGGAGAATAGTTATTGACTTTAGAAAACTAAACGAACTGACTGACCAAGACGCCTACCCATTACCCGACATAGAAGACATATTAAGCCAACTAGGTGACGCGAAGTTTTTCTCAGCACTCGATCTATCATCCGGTTTTCATCAAATCCCTATGGACGAAGACTCAAAGAAATACACCGCTTTCTCAACACCACAAGGACATTTCCAATTTAACAGAATGCCTTTTGGACTCAAAAACGCACCAGCCACATTCCAAAGAATGATGGATACAGCGCTTCGCGGATTAATTAATAAACATTGCTTTGCATATTTAGACGACATTATTATATTTGGAAGCACTATTCAAAAACATAATGAGAACTTAGCCATAGTATTACAAAGACTAAGAGAATTAGGACTAAAAATCCAACCAGATAAATGTGAATTTCTAAAACCAGAACTCGAATATTTAGGACACATAGTAACGTCAGAAGGAGTAAAACCCAACCCGAAGAAAATAGAAGCAGTCGAGAACTTTAAAATTCCTAGAAACCTTACCGAAGTCAAATCATTCTTAGGACTCGTGGGATACTACCGGAAATTTATACGTAACTTCTCTAAAATAGCCAAACCCCTGACGGACCTAAACAAAAAAGACACCAACTTCCATTGGACGGACAAACAACAAAACAGTTTCGATACACTCAAACGAAAACTTTGTCAAGCACCTGTTCTGTCATACCCAGATTTCTCTAAAACATTCGTATTAACGACAGACGCTAGTAACGAAGGACTAGGAGCCGTACTATCACAAGACGGACACCCGTGCTGCTACATCTCTCGAACACTAAACCCTCCAGAGAAAAATTATACGACTACAGAAAAAGAATTATTAGCTATCGTATGGGCATTGAAACGACTACGACAATACTTGTTAGGAAGAAAATTTGTTATTAGAACAGACCATCAAGCCTTGAAATGGTTGAATAATTGCAAAGACCCGTCATCTAGATTAATGCGATGGAGACTAAAACTAGAGGAGTACGAATACACGATCGAATACGTTAAAGGCAAAGAAAACTCAGTCGCAGATAGCTTATCTAGAATTCACGCGATTCAAAAGGTAGAAATCCCTGAGGGAACAGTAACATTAGATTTCTTACAACATTTTAATACATGGAAAAAGAAGTTAGAAATCCCAAAGCGATTAGAAATAAAACCTAACGACCAATCCTTCTATCAATTAACTAAAACAGAATTAGGAGAGTTCGACGAGGCAATATGGTTACGGAAAATCGACAACATATTACGAAATAACAAGAAAGTAGGTATAGGAGACAATACGTTTACAGAATTAGAAAAAAAACCAGATCAAACTCATACTTATATATTTCAATGATACCCGATACCCTGTCATTTTCGCGTGGGACCTAATCCAAGAATTAACCGAGGAAGAGATAGAGAAAATAATTCACGAAAATCATAACGGTACGATAGGACATTTAGGGGTACAAAAGACCTACCAAAGAATAAAGGAGCGATATAAAATTCCATATTTATTGAATAAAGTCGAAGAGTTTATAAAGAAATGTGAAGCTTGTCAAAAGGAGAAATTAACGCGTATTAGACCGAAAGAAGAACCAATAATATCTGACACACCATTACAACCTAACGACAAAATTGCTATGGACATCATAGGACCTATGACCAAAACTAAGAAAGGAAACCAATTTATACTCTCAATACATGACGAACTGACAAAATACTTGATCCTAGTACCACTAAAAACACAACGGACAGAATCCATAATAAATGCACTCTTAGAACACTACATTTACATATTTTCTGCACCCAAGACAATTCTAACAGACCAGGGACAAAACTTCATTAGTGAACTTATGTTAGAATTCGAAGAGGCATTTAAGATTAAACACATTAAAACCACTAGCTTTCACCCTCAGTCAAACGGATCTCTAGAAAGAACACACGCCGTAGTAAAAGATTTAATCCGTACAAGTCTGCATGATAACAATGATAAAGAATGGGATGAGATATTAAACTTCATATGTTTGGGTTATAATACAGCCGTACACGAAGGTACCGGATTTTCACCTTTTAAACTAACGTTCGGTAGAGACGCAAACCTACCATCGGCAATCGCGAAAACTTCGAATTTAACTTACAATGATATGTTCTCACTCTGGCAAAAGCAGTTAAATAAATATTTAGATATCGCGAGAAAAACATTAATAGACAGTAAGAAACGATACCTTCGAGACCAAAAGAGAAAGATAGTTCGAATTCAAACGGTATTTAAAGAAGGAGATTTTGTATTAATCCATAATGATCACAAAAGGGACAAATTGGACACTGAATGGTTAGGACCATACAGAATCCACTCTGTCAAAACCCCTTATTACGAAATCTTAATTGATAACATTATAAAGAAAATACACGGTAATCGTTTAAAACCTTACTTTCCAGGTCGACGCTCCTCTTTATCAGAATAATATCCGCGCAAATAAATATTACACCACTAGAAGGAAACTCTGTATTCATAGAAAACATAGGGAAAGGATATTTGTATAGCGATACTGCCAATATTATTGTAGGATTAGATACTAGCGACATACACGAGCAAATAAACACTATAGAATTACATAAATCGACAATAAACTCACGCGCAATCAGCAAAGAATACACTGAAGAGTTAGACAGTTTACAAACTCGTATCAATAACCTGAAACAACTCGCAAAACACTTGAAAACGTTAATACACACCCGAAACAAACGAGGTTTACTTAACATCATAGGTTCCGTATCGAAAAGCCTATTCGGAACTCTCGACGAGGACGATCTTACACTCATAAACGAAAACATAGATAAACTATTCGACAACAACAATAAAATCAGGACTGTAATAGCAGATCAGACAGCACTTATTAGGAGAATTGTAAACTCGGAAAACCTAAATCACCTAGAGGAAACATATAACGATGTATTAAGACAACAACAACAGGCAAATATCGACAGATTTACGCTTAAAATGATTATGAAACTCGACACCGCGATACAAACTTTACACTTTCAATTAGACGAGATACTTAACGTCATAATATTAGGCAAACAGGGAATAATTAGCCCACAAATACTCGACCCCGATGAATTTATAGAAAACTACGCCAAAGCAATAGGCATGCAGACGTACAACACCGCAATCTCTGCCAAAACCGAACATTTTCAGTTCATACTCGACATCAGTGATCTTAAAATCTTCACAATAGGTGACAAAATATTCTTTAAAATCATAGTACCTTTAGTCTCTAACACGGAATGGGATATATTACAAGTATATCCTATCCCGAGTAAGAGAAACGGAGTATTTTTGACTCCAGTAGTCGAACATCAGATCTATTTAACTTCGGGACTTTCATTTATAAACACTGATATCGAATATCTCGACAAAATTTGTAAAGAACGAGCCGGAACCACTATATGCAAGCAAACAATACCAATCCACGACAGAAACTCGAGAACCGATTGTCACAGCGAAATAATAAACTTCAAAAATCATATCGAACATTGCCAAATAACTGTGTTTAAGATTGAAGACATTAGCTTTATACCACTCAGAACTAGCAACAACTACATTGCTATACCGGCGAACCCGATAGAAATAGACACAATTTGCCAAACAAAACACACCTCGCAAAAACTTGACAAGCCCTCTATTATAAGAGCCAACACTTCCTGCGATTTATTGTACAAAGATGAACACATGCGTATAGGCGAGACGAAACACGAAGTCGAATACGAAATCAAAACTAAGATCCTAGCGCTCAAAACAAACGATAGCTTCACTCATCTGTTAGATAAACTCGAGCGAGCACCAAAGATAATAGATAACTTACAAGGGTATAAGACCACGATCGATAAAATAAGTGACGAGATAAAAAATCTTAATTTCGAACATAGAATCAAGAGTATACAGTATTGGGGGTTAACTACGATCCAGATATTAGGGTACATAGCATTAAGCATGATAGGTATATACGGATTAAACAAGATGGGGGTATTCAAATGCGTCAAGAAATGTATACCGAATAGTTTATGTATTAATTTATTTTGCTGTCGAAATCAAACTGTAATCAATAGCCACAATGCCACACCCCCACCAAGCGCCCCGATCGCAACATCCAACATCCATAACCCAACCGACTCATACCACCTCGAAGAAGAAGAGGAATCAGCTGTGATTTTCAAGCCACGCCGAGTCCGATTCCACAAGAGTCTCCTGAGGAAAACTTGAGGGACCAAGTTCAATCTAAGAAGGGGGGAATGTCACGTACGAAATACCGCAGACAAAATTCGACTAAACAAAGCGATAAGATAACGAAAATTCCAAGCGCCTTAGCATAAGTAAGCAACGGATGACATCCGGTCACTCTATACGTTCTCAGAAATATATGACCGAAGCCTTTTCCCACTCCCACTCTATACGTTCTCAGAAATATATGACCGAAGCCTTTTCCCACTCCCATGAACAAAAGAATTTAAATACTCATCCTAAAATCATCTAAGTCAGTCTTGAATAATCACGCCTAGAGCTCGGAAGTGTATCGCAAATAAATAAAAGTTCCTTTTTTAATTACTTCTCCTTTTTCTTTATTATTTTACGTGACATATATAACGTCATACGTTATTACGTAATAGTATATAACGTTATACGTTATTACGTAATAGTATATAACGTTATACGTTATTACTTAATCGTGTATAAAGTTATTGGTACGTAATAGTATATAACGCTATACGTTATACGTTATAAGGTAATATTACATAAAGTGATACACGTTACACGTTACAGGGTAGCGTTACACGTTATAAGGTAATATTAAATAACGTTACGCGTAATAAGGAAACACTACATAACGTTATGCGTCATAAGGTAATACTATATAACGTTATACGTTATTACGTAACAGTATATAACGTTATACGTTATACGTTATTACGTAATAGTATATAACGTTATACGTTATTATGTAAGAGTATATAACGTTATACGTTATTACGTAATAGTATATAACGTTATACGTTATTACGTAATAGTATATAACGTTATACGTTATACGTTATTAAGTAATAGTATATAACGTTATACCTTATACGTTATTACGTAATAGTATATAACGTTATACGTTATTATGTAATAGTATATAACGTTAAACGTTATTTCGTAACATTATAGAACGTTATACGTTATTACGTAATTGTATATAACGTTATACGTTATAACATCATAGTATATAACGTTATACATTATAAGGTAATACTACACAACGTTATACGTCATAAGGTAATACTATATAACGTTATACGTTATTACGTAATAGTATATAACGCTACACGTTATTACGAAATAGTATATAACGTTATACGTTATTACATAATAGTATATAACGTTATACGGTATTACGTAATAGTATATAACGCTACACGTTATTACGAAATAGTATATAACGTTATACGTTATTACATAATAGTATATAACGTTATACGGTATTACGTAATAGTATATAACGTTATACGTTAATATGTAATAGTATATAACGTTATACGTTATTACGTAATAGTATATAACGTTATACGTTAATATGTAATAGTATATAACGTTATACGTTATTACGTAATAGTATATAACGTTATACGTTATTACGTAATAGTATATAACGTTATACGTTATTACGTAATAGTATATAGCGTTATACGTTATTACGTAATAGTATATAACGTTATACGTTATTACGTAATAGTATATAACGTTATGCGTCGTAAGGTAATACTATATAACGTTATACGTTATTACGTAATAGTATATAGCGTTATACGTTATAGGGTTATTACGTAATAGTATATAACGTTATACGTTATACGTTATTACGTAATAGTATATAACGTTATACGTTATTATGTAAGAGTATATAACGTTATACGTTATTACGTAATAGTATATAACGTTATACGTTAATATGTAATAGTATATAACGTTATACGTTATTACGTAATAGTATATAACGTTATACGTTATTACGTAATAGTATATAACGTTATACGTTATTACGTAATAGTATATAGCGTTATACGTTATTACGTAATAGTATATAACGTTATACGTTATTACGTAATAGTATATAACGTTATGCGTCGTAAGGTAATACTATATAACGTTATACGTTATTACGTAATAGTATATAACGTTATACGTTATAGGGTTATTACGTAATAGTATATAACGTTATACGTTATACGTTATTACGTAATAGTATATAACGTTATACGTTATTTCGTAACATTATATAACGTTATACGTTATTACGTAATAGTATATAACGTTATACGTTATTACGTAATAGTATATAACGTTATACGTTATACGTTATTACGTAATAGTATATAACGTTATACGTTATTATGTAATAGTATATAACGTTAAACGTTATTTCGTAACATTATAGAACGTTATACGTTATTACGTAATTGTATATAACGTTATACGTTATAACATCATAGTATATAACGTTATACATTATAAGGTAATACTACACAACGTTATACGTCATAAGGTAATACTATGTAACGTTATACGTTATTACGTAATAGTATATAACGCTACACGTTATTACGAAATAGTATATAACGTTATACGTTATTACATAATAGTATATAACGTTATACGGTATTACGTAATAGTATATAACGCTACACGTTATTACGAAATAGTATATAACGTTATACGTTATTACATAATAGTATATAACGTTATACGGTATTACGTAATAGTATATAACGTTATGCGACATAAGGTAATACTATATAACGTTATACGTTATTACGTAATAGTATATAACGTTATATGTTATACGTTATTACGTAATAGTATATAACGTTATACGTTATTACTTAATCGTGTATAAAGTTATTAGTACGTAATAGTATATAACGTTAGACGTTATACGTTATAAGGTAATATTACATAAAGTGATACGTTACACGTTATAAGGTAATATTAAATAACGTTACACGTTATAAGGAAATACTGCATAACGTTATGCGTCATAAAGTAATACTATATATCGTTATACGTTATTACGTAATAGTATATAACGTTATACGTTATTATGAAATAGTATATAACGTTATACGTTATTACGTAATAGTGTATAACGTTATACGCTATTACGTAATAGTATATAACGTTATGCGTCATAAGGTAATACTATATAACGTTATACGTTATTACGTAATAGTATATAACGTTATACGTTATTACGTAATAGTATATAACGTTATGCGTCATAAGGTAATACTATATAACGTTATACGTTATTACGTAAGAGTATATAACGTTATACGTTATTATGTGATAGTATATAACCTTATACGTTATTACGTAATAGTATATAACGTTATACGTTATTACGTAATAGTATATAACGTTATACGTTATAACGTAATAGTATATAGCGTTATACGTTATTACGTAATAGTATATAACGTTATACGTTATTACGTAATAGTATATAACGTTATGCGTCGTAAGGTAATACTATATAACGTTATACGTTATTACGTAATAGTATATAACGTTATACGTTATAGGGTTATTACGTAATAGTATATAACGTTATACGTTACACGTTATTACGTAATAGTATATAACGTTATACGTTATACGTTATTACGTAATAGTATATAACGTTATACGTTATACGTTATAAGGTAATATTACATAAAGTGATACGTTACACGTTACAAGGTAATATTAAATAACGTTACACGTTATAAGGAAACACTAAATAACGTTATGCGTCATAAGGTAATACTATGTAACGTTATACGTTATAAGGTAATACTACATAACGTTATGCGTCATAAGGTAATACTATATAACGTTATACGTTATTATGTAATAGTATATAACGTTATACGTTATTTCGTAACATTATAGAACGTTATAAGTTATTACGTAATTGTATATAACGTTATACGTTATACGTCATTACGTAATAGTATATAACGTTATACGTTATTACGTAATAGTATATAACGTTATACGTTATTACTTAATCGTGTATTACGTTATACGTTATTACGTAATAGTATATAACGTTATACGTTATTACGTAATAGTATATAACGTTATGCGTCATAAGGTAATACTATATAACGTTATACGTTATTACGTAATAGTATATAACGTTATACGTTATTACGTAATAGTATATAACGTTATACGTTATTACGTAATAGTATATAACGTTATGCGTCATGAGGTAATACTATATAACGTTATACGTTATTACGTAATAGTATATAACGTTATACGTTATACGTTATTACGTAATAGTATATAACGTTATACGTTATACGTTATTACGTAATAGTATATAACGTTATACGTTATACGTTATTACGTAATAGTATATAACGTTATACGTTATACGTTATTACGTAATAGTATATAACGTTATACGTTATTACGTAATAGTATATAACGTTATACGTTATTACGTAATAGTATATAACGTTATACGTTATTACGTAATAGTATATAACGTTATACGTTATTACGTAATAGTATATAACGTTATACGTTATTACTTAATCGTGTATAAAGTTATTGGTACGTAATAGTATATAACGCTATACGTTATACGTTATAAGGTAATATTACATAAAGTGATACACGTTACACGTTACAGGGTAGCGTTACACGTTATAAGGTAATATTAAATAACGTTACGCGTAATAAGGAAACACTACATAACGTTATGCGTCATAAGGTAATACTATATAACGTTATACGTTATTACGTAATAGTATATAACGTTATACGTTATACGTTATTACGTAATAGTATATAACGTTATACGTTATTATGTAAGAGTATATAACGTTATACGTTATTACGTAATAGTATATAACGTTATACGTTATTACGTAATAGTATATAACGTTATACGTTATACGTTATTAAGTAATAGTATATAACGTTATACCTTATACGTTATTACGTAATAGTATATAACGTTATACGTTATTATGTAATAGTATATAACGTTAAACGTTATTTCGTAACATTATAGAACGTTATACGTTATTACGTAATTGTATATAACGTTATACGTTATAACATCATAGTATATAACGTTATACATTATAAGGTAATACTACACAACGTTATACGTCATAAGGTAATACTATGTAACGTTATACGTTATTACGTAATAGTATATAACGCTACACGTTATTACGAAATAGTATATAACGTTATACGTTATTACATAATAGTATATAACGTTATACGGTATTACGTAATAGTATATAACGCTACACGTTATTACGAAATAGTATATAACGTTATACGTTATTACATAATAGTATATAACGTTATACGGTATTACGTAATAGTATATAACGTTATACGTTAATATGTAATAGTATATAACGTTATACGTTATTACGTAATAGTATATAACGTTATACGTTATTACGTAATAGTATATAACGTTATACGTTATTACGTAATAGTATATAGCGTTATACGTTATTACGTAATAGTATATAACGTTATACGTTATTACGTAATAGTATATAACGTTATGCGTCGTAAGGTAATACTATATAACGTTATACGTTATTACGTAATAGTATATAACGTTATACGTTATAGGGTTATTACGTAATAGTATATAACGTTATACGTTATACGTTATTACGTAATAGTATATAACGTTATACGTTATTTCGTAACATTATATAACGTTATACGTTATTACGTAATAGTATATAACGTTATACGTTATTACGTAATAGTATATAACGTTATACGTTATACGTTATTACGTAATAGTATATAACGTTATACGTTATTATGTAATAGTATATAACGTTAAACGTTATTTCGTAACATTATAGAACGTTATACGTTATTACGTAATTGTATATAACGTTATACGTTATAACATCATAGTATATAGCGTTATACATTATAAGGTAATACTACACAACGTTATACGTCATAAGGTAATACTATATAACGTTATACGTTATTACTTAATAGTGTACGAGGTTTTAAGTTAGTACCGAATAATATATAACGTTATACGATATAACGTAATAGTATATAACGTTATACGTTATAAGGTAATACTACATAACGTTATGCGCCATAAGGTAATACTATATAACGTTATACGTTATTACGTAATAGTATATAACGCTATACGTTATTACGTAATAGTATATAACGTTATACGCTAGTACGTAATAGTGTATAACGTTATACGTTATTACGTAATAGTATATAACGTTATACGTTATTACGTAATAGTATATAACGTTATACGTTATACGTTATTACGTAATAGTATATAACGTTATACGTTATTATGTAATAGTATATAACGTTAAACGTTATTTCGTAACATTATAGAACGTTATACGTTATTACGTAATAGTATATAACGTTATACGCTAGTACGTAATAGTGTATAACGTTATACGTTATTACGTAATAGTATATAACGTTATACGTTATTACGTAATAGTATATAACGTTATACGTTATACGTTATTACGTAATAGTATATAACGTTATACGTTATTATGTAATAGTATATAACGTTAAACGTTATTTCGTAACATTATAGAACGTTATACGTTATTACGTAATAGTATATAACGTTATACGTTATTATGTAATAGTATATAACGTTAAACGTTATTTCGTAACATTATAGAACGTTATACGTTATTACGTAATTGTATATAACGTTATACGTTATAACATCATAGTATATAGCGTTATACATTATAAGGTAATACTACACAACGTTATACGTCATAAGGTAATACTATATAACGTTATACGTTATTACTTAATAGTGTACGAGGTTTTAAGTTAGTACCGAATAATATATAACGTTATACGATATAACGTAATAGTATATAACGTTATACGTTATAAGGTAATACTACATAACGTTATGCGCCATAAGGTAATACTATATAACGTTATACGTCATTACGTAATCGTATATAACGTTATACGTTATTACTTAATAGTGTACAAGGTTTTAAGTTAGTACCGAATAGTATATAACGTTATACGATATAACGTAATAGTATATAACGTTATACATTATAAGGTAATACTACACAACGTTATACGTCATAGGGTAATACTATGTAACGTTATACGTTAATACGTAACAGTATATAACGTTATACGTTATTACATAATCGTGTATAAAGTTATTAGTACGTAATAGTATATAACGTTATACGTTATACGTTATAAGGTAATATTACATAAAGTGATACGTTACACGTTACAAGGTAATATTAAATAACGTTACACGTTATAAGGAAACACTAAATAACGTTATGCGTCATAAGGTAATACTATGTAACGTTATACGTTATAAGGTAATACTACATAACGTTATGCGTCATAAGGTAATACTATATAACGTTATACGTTATTATGTAATAGTATATAACGTTATACGTTATTTCGTAACATTATAGAACGTTATACGTTATTACGTAATTGTATATAACGTTATACGTTATACGTCATTACGTAATAGTATATAACGTTATACGTTATTACGTAATAGTATATAACGTTATACGTTATTACTTAATCGTGTATTACGTTATACGTTATTACGTAATAGTATATAACGTTATACGTTATTACGTAATAGTATATAACGTTATGCGTCATAAGGTAATACTATATAACGTTATACGTTATTACGTAATAGTATATAACGTTATACGTTATTACGTAATAGTATATAACGTTATACGTTATTACGTAATAGTATATAACGTTATGCGTCATAAGGTAATACTATATAACGTTATACGTTATTACGTAATAGTATATAACGTTATACGTTATACGTTATTACGTAATAGTATATAACGTTATACGTTATACGTTATTACGTAATAGTATATAACGTTATACGTTATACGTTATTACGTAATAGTATATAACGTTATACGTTATACGTTATTACGTAATAGTATATAACGTTATACGTTATTACGTAATAGTATATAACGTTATACGTTATTACGTAATAGTATATAACGTTATACGTTATTACTTAATCGTGTATAAAGTTATTGGTACGTAATAGTATATAACGCTATACGTTATACGTTATAAGGTAATATTACATAAAGTGATACACGTTACACGTTACAGGGTAACGTTACACGTTATAAGGTAATATTAAATAACGTTACGCGTAATAAGGAAACACTACATAACGTTATGCGTCATAAGGTAATACTATATAACGTTATACGTTATTACGTAACAGTATATAACGTTATACGTTATACGTTATTACGTAATAGTATATAACGTTATACGTTATTATGTAAGAGTATATAACGTTATACGTTATTACGTAATAGTATATAACGTTATACGTTATTACGTAATAGTAGATAACGTTATACGTTATACGTTATTAAGTAATAGTATATAACGTTATACCTTATACGTTATTACGTAATAGTATATAACGTTATACGTTATTATGTAATAGTATATAACGTTAAACGTTATTTCGTAACATTATAGAACGTTATACGTTATTACGTAATTGTATATAACGTTATACGTTATAACATCATAGTATATAACGTTATACATTATAAGGTAATACTACACAACGTTATACGTCATAAGGTAATACTATGTAACGTTATACGTTATTACGTAATAGTATATAACGCTACACGTTATTACGAAATAGTATATAACGTTATACGTTATTACATAATAGTATATAACGTTATACGGTATTACGTAATAGTATATAACGCTACACGTTATTACGAAATAGTATATAACGTTATACGTTATTACATAATAGTATATAACGTTATACGGTATTACGTAATAGTATATAACGTTATGCGACATAAGGTAATACTATATAACGTTATACGTTATTACGTAATAGTATATAACGTTATATGTTATACGTTATTACGTAATAGTATATAACGTTATACGTTATTACTTAATCGTGTATAAAGTTATTAGTACGTAATAGTATATAACGTTAGACGTTATACGTTATAAGGTAATATTACATAAAGTGGTACGTTACACGTTATAAGGTAATATTAAATAACGTTACACGTTATAAGGAAATACTGCATAACGTTATGCGTCATAAGGTAATACTATATATCGTTATACGTTATTACGTAATAGTATATAACGTTATACGTTATTATGAAATAGTATATAACGTTATACGTTATTACGTAATAGTGTATTACGTTATACGTTATTACGTAATAGTATATAACGTTATACGTTATTACGTAATAGTATATAACGTTATACGTTATTACGTAATAGTATATAACGTTATGCGTCATAAGGTAATACTATATAACGTTATACGTTATTACGTAATAGTATATAACGTTATACGTTATTACGTAATAGTATATAACGTTATGCGTCATAAGGTAATACTATATAACGTTATACGTTATTACGTAATAGTATATAACGTTATACGTTATTATGTAATAGTATATAACGTTATACGTTATTACGTAATAGTATATAGCGTTATACGTTATTACGTAATAGTATATAACGTTATACGTTATTACGTAATAGTATATAACGTTATACGTTATTACGTAATAGTATATAACGTTATGCGTCGTAAGGTAATACTATATAACGTTATACGTTATTACGTAATAGTATATAACGTTATACGTTATAGGGTTATTACGTAATAGTATATAACGTTATACGTTATACGTTATTACGTAATAGTATATAACGTTATACGTTATACGTTATTACGTAATAGTATATAACGTTATACGTTATACGTTATTACGTAATAGTATATAACGTTATACGTTATACGTTATTACGTAATAGTATATAACGTTATACGTTATACGTTATGACGTAATTGTATATAACGTTATACGTTATAACATCATAGTATATAACGTTATACGTTATTACTTAATAGTGTACGAGGTTTTAAGTTAGTACCGAATAATATATAACGTTATACGATATAACGTAATAGTATATAACGTTATACGTTATAAGGTAATACTACATAACGTTATGCGTCATAAGGTAATACTATATAACGTTATACGTTATTACGTAATCGTATATAACGTTATACGTTATTACTTAATAGTGTACAAGGTTTTAAGTTAGTACCGAATAGTATATAACGTTATAAGATATAACGTAATAGTATATAACGTTATAAGATATAACGTAATAGTATATAACGTTATACGTTATTACATAATCGTGTATAAAGTTATTAGTACGTAATAGTATATAACGCTATACGTTATTACTTAATAGTGTACAAGGTTTTAAGTTAGTACCGAATAGTATATAACGTTATACGATATAACGTAATAGTATATAACGTTATACATTATAAGGTAATACTACACAACGTTATACGTCATAAGGTAATACTATGTAACGTTATACGTTAATACGTAATAGTATATAACGTTATACGTTATTACATAATCGTGTATAAAGTTATTAGTACGTAATAGTATATAACGTTATACGTTATACGTTATAAGGTAATATTACATAAAGTGATACGTTACACGTTACAAGGTAATATTAAATAACGTTACACGTTATAAGGAAACACTAAATAACGTTATGCGTCATAAGGTAATACTATATAACGTGATACGTTATTACGTAATAGTATATAACGTTATACGTTATACGTTATTACGTAATAGTATATAACGTTATACGTTATACGTTATTACGTAATAGTATATAACGTTATACGTTATACGTTATTACGTAATAGTATATAACGTTATACGTTATTATTTAATCGTACATAACGTTATACGTTATTACGTAATAGTATATATCGCTACACGTTATTATGAAATAGTATATAACGTTATACGTTATTACGTAATAGTATATAACGTTATACGGTATTACGTAATAGTATATAACGTTATGCGACATAAGGTAATACTATATAACGTTATATGTTATTACGTAATAGTATATAACGTTATATGTTATACGTTATTACGTAATAGTATATAACGTTATACGTTATTACTTAATCGTGTATAAAGTTATTAGTACGTAATAGTATATAACGTTAGACGTTATACGTTATAAGGTAATATTACATAACGTGATACGTTACACGTTATAAGGTAACATTAAATAACGTTACACGTTATAAGGAAATACTGCATAACGTTATGCGTCATAAGGTAATACTATATATCGTTATACGTTATTACGTAATAGTATATAACGTTATACGTTATTATGAAATAGTATATAACGTTATACGTTATTACGTAATAGTGTATTACGTTATACGTTATTACGTAATAGTATATAACGTTATACGTTATTACGTAATAGTATATAACGTTATACGTTATTACGTAATAGTATATAACGTTATGCGTCATAAGGTAATACTATATAACGTTATACGTTATTACGTAATAGTATATAACGTTATACGTTATTACGTAATAGTATATAACGTTATGCGTCATAAGGTAATACTATATAACGTTATACGTTATTACGTAATAGTATATAACGTTATACGTTATTATGTAATAGTATATAACGTTATACGTTATTACGTAATAGTATATAGCGTTATACGTTATTACGTAATAGTATATAACGTTATACGTTATTACGTAATAGTATATAACGTTATACGTTATTACGTAATAGTATATAACGTTATGCGTCGTAAGGTAATACTATATAACGTTATACGTTATTACGTAATAGTATATAACGTTATACGTTATAGGGTTATTACGTAATAGTATATAACGTTATACGTTATACGTTATTACGTAATAGTATATAACGTTATACGTTATACGTTATTACGTAATAGTATATAACGTTATACGTTATACGTTATTACGTAATAGTATATAACGTTATACGTTATAAGGTAATACTACATAACGTTATGCGTCATAAGGTAATACTATATAACGTTATACGTTATTACGTAATCATATATAACGTTATACGTTATTACTTAATAGTGTACAAGGTTTTAAGTTAGTACCGAATAGTATATAACGTTATAAGATATAACGTAATAGTATATAACGTTATAAGATATAACGTAATAGTATATAACGTTATACGTTATTACATAATCGTGTATAAAGTTATTAGTACGTAATAGTATATAACGTTATACGTTATTACTTAATAGTGTACAAGGTTTTAAGTTAGTACCGAATAGTATATAACGTTATACGATATAACGTAATAGTATATAACGTTATACATTATAAGGTAATACTACACAACGTTATACGTCATAAGGTAATACTATGTAACGTTATACGTTAATACGTAATAGTATATAACGTTATACGTTATTACATAATCGTGTATAAAGTTATTAGTACGTAATAGTATATAACGTTATACGTTATACGTTATAAGGTAATATTACATAAAGTGATACGTTACACGTTACAAGGTAATATTAAATAACGTTACACGTTATAAGGAAACACTAAATAACGTTATGCGTCATAAGGTAATACTATATAACGTGATACGTTATTACGTAATAGTATATAACGTTAGACGTTATACGTTATAAGGTAATATTACATAACGTGATACGTTACACGTTATAAGGTAACATTAAATAACGTTACACGTTATAAGGAAATACTACATAACGTTATGCGTCATAAGGTAATACTATATAACGTTATACGTTATTATGTAATAGTATATAACGTTATACGTTATTTCGTAACATTATAGAACGTTATACGTTATTACGTAATTGTATATAACGTTATACGTTATACGTCATTACGTAATAGTATATAACGTTATACGTTATTACGTAATAGTATATAACGTTATACGTTATTTCGTAACATTATATAACGTTATACGTCATTACGTAATAGTATATAACGTTATACGTTATTACGTAATAGTATATAACGTTATACGTTATACGTTATTACGTAATAGTATATAACGTTATACGTTATTATGTAATAGTATATAACGTTAAACGTTATTTCGTAACATTATAGAACGTTATACGTTATTACGTAATTGTATATAACGTTATACGTTATAACATCATAGTATATAGCGTTATACATTATAAGGTAATACTACACAACGTTATACGTCATAAGGTAATACTATATAACGTTATACGTTATTACTTAATAGTGTACGAGGTTTTAAGTTAGTACCGAATAATATATAACGTTATACGATATAACGTAATAGTATATAACGTTATACGTTATAAGGTAATACTACATAACGTTATGCGCCATAAGGTAATACTATATAACGTTATACGTTATTACGTAATCGTATATAACGTTATACGTTATTACTTAATAGTGTACAAGGTTTTAAGTTAGTACCGAATAGTATATAACCTTATACGATATAACGTAATAGTATATAACGTTATACATTATAAGGTAATACTACACAACGTTATACGTCATAGGGTAATACTATGTAACGTTATACGTTAATACGTAATAGTATATAACGTTATACGTTATTTCGTATCATTATAGAACGTTATACGTTATTACGTAATTGTATATAACGTTATACGTTATACGTTATTATGTAATAGTATATAACGTTATACGTTATTTCGTAACATTATAGAACGGTATACGTTATTACGTAATTGTATATAACGTTATACGTTATACGTCATTACGTAATAGTATATAACGTTATACGTTATTACGTAATAGTGTATTACGTTATACGTTATTACGTAATAGTATATAACGTTATACGTTATTACGTAATAGTATATAACGTTATACGTTATTACGTAATAGTATATAACGTTATGCGTCATAAGGTAATACTATATAACGTTATACGTTATTACGTAATAGTATATAACGTTATACGTTATTACGTAATAGTATATAACGTTATGCGTCATATGGTAATACTATATAACGTTATACGTTATTACGTAATAGTATATAACGTTATACGTTATTATGTAATAGTATATAACGTTATACGTTATTACGTAATAGTATATAACGTTATACGTTATTACGTAATAGTATATAACGTTATACGTTATTACGTAATAGTATATAGCGTTATACGTTATTACGTAATAGTATATAACGTTATACGTTATTACGTAATAGTATATAACGTTATACGTTATTACGTAATAGTATATAACGTTATGCGTCGTAAGGTAATACTATATAACGTTATACGTTATTACGTAATAGTATATAACGTTATACGTTATAGGGTTATTACGTAATAGTATATAACGTTATACGTTATACGTTATTACGTAATAGTATATAACGTTATACGTTATACGTTATTACGTAATAGTATATAACGTTATACGTTATTACTTAATCGTGTATAAAGTTATTAGTACGTAATAGTATATAACGTTATACGTTATACGTTATAAGGTAATATTACATAAAGTGATACACGCTACACGTTACAGGGTAACGTTACACGTTATAAGGTAATATTAAATAACGTTACGCGTAATAAGGAAACACTACATAACGTTATGCGTCATAAGGTAATACTATATAACGTTATACGTTATTACGTAACAGTATATAACGTTATACCTTATACGTTATTACGTAATAGTATATAACGTTATACGTTATTATGTAAGAGTATATAACGTAACACGTTATTGCGTAATAGTATATAACGTTATACGTTATTACGTAATAGTATATAACGTTATACGTTATACGTTATTAAGTAATAGTATATAACGTTATACGTTATTATGTAATAGTATATAACGTTAAACGTTATTTCGTAACACTATAGAACGTTATACGTTATGACGTAATTGTATATAACGTTATACGTTATAACATCATAGTATATAACGTTATACGTTATTACTTAATAGTGTACGAGGTTTTAAGTTAGTACCGAATAATATATAACGTTATACGATATAACGTAATAGTATATAACGTTATACGTTATAAGGTAATACTACATAACGTTATGCGTCATAAGGTAATACTATATAACGTTATACGTTATTACGTAATCGTATATAACGTTATACGTTATTACTTAATAGTGTACAAGGTTTTAAGTTAGTACCGAATAGTATATAACGTTATAAGATATAACGTAATAGTATATAACGTTATAAGATATAACGTAATAGTATATAACGTTATAAGATATAACGTAATAGTATATAACGTTATAAGATATAACGTAATAGTATATAACGTTATACATTATAAGGTAATACTACACAACGTTATACGTCATAAGGTAATACTATGTAACGTTATACGTTATTACGTAATAGTATATAACGTTATACGTCATTTCGTAACATTATATAACGTTATACGTTATTACGTAATAGTATATAACGTTATACGTTATTACATAATCGTGTATAAAGTTATTAGTACGTAATAGTATATAACGTTATACGTTATTACTTAATAGTGTACAAGGTTTTAAGTTAGTACCGAATAGTATATAACGTTATACGATATAACGTAATAGTATATAACGTTATACATTATAAGGTAATACTACACAACGTTATACGTCATAAGGTAATACTATGTAACGTTATACGTTAATACGTAATAGTATATAACGTTATACGTTATTACATAATCGTGTATAAAGTTATTAGTACGTAATAGTATATAACGTTATACGTTATACGTTATAAGGTAATATTACATAAAGTGATACGTTACACGTTACAAGGTAATATTAAATAACGTTACACGTTATAAGGAAACACTAAATAACGTTATGCGTCATAAGGTAATACTATATAACGTTATACGTTATTACGTAATAGTATATAACGTTATACGTTATACGTTATTACGTAATAGTATATAACGTTATACGTTATACGTTATTACGTAATAGTATATAACGTTATACGTTATTATTTAATCGTACATAACGTTATACGTTATTACGTAATAGTATATATCGCTACACGTTATTATGAAATAGTATATAACGTTATACGTAATTACGTAATAGTATATAACGTTATACGTTATTATGTAATAGTATATAACGTTAAACGTTATTTCGTAACATTATAGAACGTTATACGTTATTACGTAATTGTATATAACGTTATACGTTATAACATCATAGTATATAACGTTATACATTATAAGGTAATACTACACAACGTTATACGTCATAAGGTAATACTATATAACGTTATACGTTATTACTTAATAGTGTACGAGGTTTTAAGTTAGTACCGAATAATATACAGGGTGCGCCGTTAGAATTCGGACAGAATTCAATTTGTAGTTCCCACCATATTAGAATTCAGATGTTTGTGCTGATTGACTCTGAAGTTAGTTAAATATGTCAATAAGTCTTCTATAACCTCAAAATGACAGAACTCGTTAAGCAAAACCCGGAATACGATAGAAGAGCGGCGATTATAGAAAGTCTTCGCGCCGGGAGAACGCCGGTCGAAATTATAAAATTCTTTAGCTACCCAAGATCGACGGTATACGACATTGCTAAGAGATACGCAGCCTCAGAGTGGTTCGAGAAGGGTTCTCCTTCTCCGGCGAGAAAAGTTCAGGTTAGGGAAAAATCAACAACGACGCCAGAAATTATTCAAAGGGCCCAAGACATGATTTTGGAAGATCCGGGAACTTCTCTCCGAAAATTAGCCTCCGTCTTGGGGGTGAGTGAAACGATTGTCCGTCGAATAGCTCAAGAGGATCTTAGATATGCCTCCTACGTTCTCAAAGTCCGTCAGATGCTCTCCGAGGCCGCCAAGCTTAAAAGATTTGCCCGTTGTCATTTGATTCTGTGTTCGTTAAAACACGAAGCTGCTGGCCGCATTAGGTTTTTTTCCGATGAGAAAATTTTTACTGTGGATGCCAAAGTGAATCGGAGGAACGACCGTTGGCTGGCCCACAATCTCGAAGATGTTCCTGTTGTGGGCAAAACCAAATTTCCAGCAAGTGTTCACGTTTTGAGCGTTGTCTCAAGTGAGGGCGACGTCATGCCTCCGCACTTCTTCCAAAAAGGCGAAAGAATCACAAAGGAGGTTTATTTGGAGGTCCTGAAGACAGTAATAAAGCCGTGGATGGAAATTACGGCTTCTGGAAGGCCGTATTTATTTCAACAAGATGGCGCACCTGCTCACACAAGTCATCTTGTTCAAAATTGGCTCTCTGACAATGTGGACATGTTTTGGTCGAAAGATTTCTGGCCTCCTAACAGTCCCGACCTAAACCCATTGGACTATTACGTGTGGGGCGTTATCGAGAGACAAACTAATAAATGCAGGCACCCCAACGTCAACTCCCTACGAGCTGCTATCGAGTCAGAATTCGCGACAATTAAACGCGACCAGTTGAAGTCAGCGTGCTCGCGCTTTAGAGCAAGAATAGAGCAGGTCATAGAGGCAGAGGGTGGTTACATAGAATAAAAGTTCTCAGCAAGGACCCTTTAAATGAGATATAACAACATTTTCATGTGTTTTTGTGTATTGACTTAAATAAACAACTTTCTGCACAAAACTTCTTTTGTCCGGATTCTAACGGCGCACCCTGTATAACGTTATACGATATAACGTAATAGTATATAACGTTATACGTTATAAGGTAATGCTACATAACGTTATGCGTCATAAGGTAATACTATATAACGTTATACGTTATTACGTAATCGTATATAACGTTATACGTTATTACTTAATAGTGTACAAGGTTTTAAGTTAGTACCGAATAGTATACAACGTTATACGATATAACGTAATAGTATATAACGTTATACATTATAAGGTAATACTACACAACGTTATACGTCATAAGGTAATACTATGTAGCGTTATACGTTAATACGTAATAGTATATAACGTTATACGTTATTACATAATCGTGTATAAAGTTATTAGTACGTAATAGTATATAACGTTATACGTTATACGTTATAAGGTAATATTACATAAAGTGATACGTTACACGTTACAAGGTAATATTAAATAACGTTACACGTTATAAGGAAACACTAAATAACGTTATGCGTCATAAGGTAATACTATGTAACGTTATACGTTATAAGGTAATACTACATAACGTTATGCGTCATAAGGTAATACTATATAACGTTATACGTTATTATGTAATAGTATATAACGTTATACGTTATTTCGTAACATTATAGAACGTTATACGTTATTACGTAATTGTATATAACGTTATACGTTATACGTCATTACGTAATAGTATATAACGTTAAACGTTATTACGTAATAGTATATAACGTTATACGTTATTTCGTAACATTATATAACGTTATACGTTATTACGTAATAGTATATAACGTTATACGTTATTACGTAATAGTATATAACGTTATACGTTATACGTTATTACGTAATAGTATATAACGTTATACGTTATTATGTAATAGTATATAACGTTAAACGTTATTTCGTAACATTATAGAACGTTATACGTTATTACGTAATTGTATATAACGTTATACGTTATAACATCATAGTATATAGCGTTATACATTATAAGGTAATACTACACAACGTTATACGTCATAAGGTAATACTATATAACGTTATACGTTATTACTTAATAGTGTACGAGGTTTTAAGTTAGTACCGAATAATATATAACGTTATACGATATAACGTAATAGTATATAACGTTATACGTTATAAGGTAATACTACATAACGTTATGCGCCATAAGGTAATACTATATAACGTTATACGTTATTACGTAATCGTATATAACGTTATACGTTATTACTTAATAGTGTACAAGGTTTTAAGTTAGTACCGAATAGTATATAACCTTATACGATATAACGTAATAGTATATAACGTTATACATTATAAGGTAATACTACACAACGTTATACGTCATAGGGTAATACTATGTAACGTTATACGTTAATACGTAATAGTATATAACGTTATACGTTATTTCGTAACATTATAGAACGTTATACGTTATTACGTAATTGTATATAACGTTATACGTTATACGTTCTTATGTAATAGTATATAACGTTATACGTTATTTCGTAACATTATAGAACGGTATACGTTATTACGTAATTGTATATAACGTTATACGTTATACGTCATTACGTAATAGTATATAACGTTATACGTTATTACGTAATAGTATATAACGTTATACGTTATTACTTAATCGTGTATTACGTTATACGTTATTACGTAATAGTATATAACGTTATACGTTATTACGTAATAGTATATAACGTTATGCGTCATAAGGTAATACTATATAACGTTATACGTTATTACGTAATAGTATATAACGTTATACGTTATTACGTAATAGTATATAACGTTATACGTTATTATGTAAGAGTATATAACGTTATACGTTATTACGTAATAGTATATAACGTTATACGTTATTACGTAATAGTATATAACGTTATACGTTATACGTTATTAAGTAATAGTATATAACGTTATACGTTATTACTTAATCGTGTATAAAGTTATTAGTACGTAATAGTATATAACGTTAGACGTTATACGTTATAAGGTAATATTACATAAAGTGATACGTTACACGTTATAAGGTAATATTAAATAACGTTACACGTTATAAGGAAATACTGCATAACGTTATGCGTCATAAGGTAATACTATATATCGTTATACGTTATTACGTAATAGCATATAACGTTATACGTTATTATGAAATAGTATATAACGTTATACGTTATTACGTAATAGTGTATTACGTTATACGTTATTACGTAATAGTATATAACGTTATACGTTATTACGTAATAGTATATAACGTTATACGTTATTACGTAATAGTATATAACGTTATGCGTCATAAGGTAATACTATATAACGTTATACGTTATTACGTAATAGTATATAACGTTATACGTTATTACGTAATAGTATATAACGTTATGCGTCATAAGGTAATACTATATAACGTTATACGTTATTACGTAATAGTATATAACGTTATACGTTATTATGTAATAGTATATAACGTTATACGTTATTACGTAATAGTATATAACGTTATACGTTATTACGTAGTAGTATATAACGTTATACGTTATTACTTAATCGTGTATTACGTTATACGTTATTACGTAATAGTATATAACGTTATACGTTATTACGTAATAGTATATAACGTTATGCGTCATAAGGTAATACTATATAACGTTATACGTTATTACGTAATCGTATATAACGTTATACGTTATTACTTAATAGTGTACAAGGTTTTAAGTTAGTACCGAATAGTATATAACCTTATACGATATAACGTAATAGTATATAACGTTATACATTATAAGGTAATACTACACAACGTTATACGTCATAGGGTAATACTATGTAACGTTATACGTTAATACGTAATAGTATATAACGTTATACGTTATTTCGTAACATTATAGAACGTTATACGTTATTACGTAATTGTATATAACGTTATACGTTATACGTTATTATGTAATATTATATAACGTTATACGTTATTTCGTAACATTGTAGAACGGTATACGTTATTACGTAATTGTATATAACGTTATACGTTATACGTCATTACGTAATAGTATATAACGTTATACGTTATTACGTAATAGTATATAACGTTATACGTTATTACTTAATCGTGTATTACGTTATACGTTATTACGTAATAGTATATAACGTTATACGTTATTACGGAATAGTATATAACGTTATGCGTCATAAGGTAATACTATATAACGTTATACGTTATTACGTAATAGTATATAACGTTATACGTTATTACGTAATAGTATATAACGTTATACGTTATTATGTAAGAGTATATAACGTTATACGTTATTACGTAATAGTATATAACGTTATACGTTATTACGTAATAGTATATAACGTTATACGTTATACGTTATACGTTATTAAGTAATAGTATATAACGTTATACGTTATTACTTAATCGTGTATAAAGTTATTAGTACGTAATAGTATATAACGTTAGACGTTATACGTTATAAGGTAATATTACATAAAGTGATACGTTACACGTTATAAGGTAATATTAAATAACGTTACACGTTATAAGGAAATACTGCATAACGTTATGCGTCATAAGGTAATACTATATATCGTTATACGTTATTACGTAATAGTATATAACGTTATACGTTATTATGAAATAGTATATAACGTTATACGTTATTACGTAATAGTGTATTACGTTATACGTTATTACGTAATAGTATATAACGTTATACGTTATTACGTAATAGTATATAACGTTATACGTTATTACGTAATAGTATATAACGTTATGCGTCATAAGGTAATACTATATAACGTTATACGTTATTACGTAATAGTATATAACGTTATACGTTATTACGTAATAGTATATAACGTTATGCGTCATAAGGTAATACTATATAACGTTATACGTTATTACGTAATAGTATATAACGTTATACGTTATTACGTAATAGTATATAACGTTATACGTTATTACGTAAGAGTATATAACGTTATACGTTATTACGTAAGAGTATATAACGTTATACGTTATTACGTAATAGTATATAACGTTATACGTTATTACGTAATAGTATATAACGTTATACGTTATACGTTATTAAGTAATAGTATATAACGTTATACCTTATACGTTATTACGTAATAGTATATAACGTTATACGTTATTACTTAATCGTGTATAAAGTTATTAGTACGTAATAGTATATAACGTTAGACGTTATACGTTATAAGGTAATATTACATAAAGTGATACGTTACACGTTATAAGGTAATATTAAATAACGTTACACGTTATAAGGAAATACTGCATAACGTTATGCGTCATAAGGTAATACTATATATCGTTATACGTTATTACGTAATAGTATATAACGTTATACGTTATTATGAAATAGTATATAACGTTATACGTTATTACGTAATAGTGTATTACGTTATACGTTATTACGTAATAGTATATAACGTTATACGTTATTACGTAATAGTATATAACGTTATACGTTATTACGTAATAGTATATAACGTTATGCGTCATAAGGTAATACTATATAACGTTATACGTTATTACGTAATAGTATATAACGTTATACGTTATTACGTAATAGTATATAACGTTATGCGTCATAAGGTAATACTATATAACGTTATACGTTATTACGTAATAGTATATAACGTTATACGTTATTATGTAATAGTATATAACGTTATACGTTATTACGTAATAGTATATAACGTTATACGTTATTACGTAATAGTATATAACGTTATACGTTATTACGTAATAGTAAAAAGCGTTATACGTTATTACGTAATAGTATATAACGTTATACGTTATTACTTAATCGTGTATAAAGTTATTAGTACGTAATAGTATATAACGTTATACGTTATACGTTATAAGGTAATATTACATAAAGTGATACACGCTACACGTTACAGGGTAACGTTACACGTTATAAGGTAATATTAAATAACGTTACGCGTAATAAGGAAACACTACATAACGTTATGCGTCATAAGGTAATACTATATAACGTTATACGTTATTACGTAACAGTATATAACGTTATACCTTATACGTTATTACGTAATAGTATATAACGTTATACGTTATTATGTAAGAGTATATAACGTAACACGTTATTGCGTAATAGTATATAACGTTAAACGTTATTACGTAATAGTATATAACGTTATACGTTATACGTTATTAAGTAATAGTATATAACGTTATACGTTATTATGTAATAGTATATAACGTTAAACGTTATTTCGTAACATTATAGAACGTTATACGTTATGACGTAATTGTATATAACGTTATACGTTATAACATCATAGTATATAACGTTATACGTTATTACTTAATAGTGTACGAGGTTTTAAGTTAGTACCGAATAATATATAACGTTATACGATATAACGTAATAGTATATAACGTTATACGTTATAAGGTAATACTACATAACGTTATGCGTCATAAGGTAATACTATATAACGTTATACGTTATTACGTAATCGTATATAACGTTATACGTTATTACTTAATAGTGTACAAGGTTTTAAGTTAGTACCGAATAGTATATAACGTTATAAGATATAACGTAATAGTATATAACGTTATAAGATATAACGTAATAGTATATAACGTTATAAGATATAACGTAATAGTATATAACGTTATACATTATAAGGTAATACTACACAACGTTATACGTCATAAGGTAATACTATGTAACGTTATACGTTATTACGTAATAGTATATAACGTTATACGTTATTTCGTAACATTATATAACGTTTTACGTTATTACGTAATAGTATATAACGTTATACGTTATTACATAATCGTGTATAAAGTTATTAGTACGTAATAGTATATAACGTTATACGTTATTACTTAATAGTGTACAAGGTTTTAAGTTAGTACCGAATAGTATATAACGTTATACGATATAACGTAATAGTATATAACGTTATACATTATAAGGTAATACTACACAACGTTATACGTCATAAGGTAATACTATGTAACGTTATACGTTAATACGTAATAGTATATAACGTTATACGTTATTATTTAATCGTACATAACGTTATACGTTATTACGTAATAGTATATATCGCTACACGTTATTATGAAATAGTATATAACGTTATACGTTATTACGTAATAGTATATAACGTTATACGGTATTACGTAATAGTATATAACGTTATGCGACATAAGGTAATACTATATAACGTTATATGTTATTACGTAATAGTATATAACGTTATATGTTATACGTTATTACGTAATAGTATATAACGTTATACGTTATTACTTAATCGTGTATAAAGTTATTAGTACGTAATAGTATATAACGTTAGACGTTATACGTTATAAGGTAATATTACATAACGTGATACGTTACACGTTATAAGGTAATATTAAATAACGTTACACGTTATTAGGAAATACTGCATAACGTTATGCGTCATAAGGTAATACTATATATCGTTATACGTTATTACGTAATAGTATATAACGTTATACGTTATTATAAAATAGTATATAACGTTATACGTTATTACGTAATAGAGTATTACGTTATACGTTATAACGTAATAGTATATAACGTTATACGTTATTACGTAATAGTATATAACGTTATACGTTATTATGTAATAGTATATAACGTTAAACGTTATTTCGTAACATTATAGAACGTTATACGTTATTACGTAATTGTATGTAACGTTATACGTTATAACATCATAGTATATAATGTTATACATTATAAGGTAATACTACACAACGTTATACGTCATAAGGTAATACTATATAACGTTATACGTTATTACTTAATAGTGTACGAGGTTTTAAGTTAGTACCGAATAATATATAACGTTATACGATATAACGTAATAGTATATAACGTTATACGTTATAAGGTAATGCTACATAACGTTATGCGTCATAAGGTAATACTATATAACGTTATACGTTATTACGTAATCGTATATAACGTTATACGTTATTACTTAATAGTGTACAAGGTTTTAAGTTAGTACCGAATAGTATATAACGTTATACGATATAACGTAATAGTATATAACGTTATACATTATAAGGTAATACTACACAACGTTATACGTCATAAGGTAATACTATGTAACGTTATACGTTAATACGTAATAGTATATAACGTTATACGTTATTACATAATCGTGTATAAAGTTATTAGTACGTAATAGTATATAACGTTATACGTTATACGTTATAAGGTAATATTACATAAAGTGATACGTTACACGTTACAAGGTAATATTAAATAACGTTACACGTTATAAGGAAACACTAAATAACGTTATGCGTCATAAGGTAATACTATGTAACGTTATACGTTATAAGGTAATACTACATAACGTTATGCGTCATAAGGTAATACTATATAACGTTATACGTTATTATGTAATAGTATATAACGTTATACGTTATTTCGTAACATTATAGAACGTTATACGTTATTACGTAATTGTATATAACGTTATACGTTATACGTCATTACGTAATAGTATATAACGTTATACGTTATTACGTAATAGTATATAACGTTATACGTTATTACTTAATCGTGTATTACGTTATACGTCATTACGTAATAGTATATAACGTTATACGTTATTACGTAATAGTATATAACGTTATGCGTCATAAGGTAATACTATATAACGTTATACGTTATTACGTAATAGTATATAACGTTATACGTTATTACGTAATAGTATATAACGTTATACGTTATTACGTAAGAGTATATAACGTTATACGTTATTACGTAATAGTATATAACGTTATACGTTATTACGTAATAGTATATAACGTTATACCTTATACGTTATTACGTAATAGTATATAACGTTATACGTTATTATGTAATAGTATATAACGTTAAACGTTATTTCGTAACATTATAGAACGTTATACGTTATTACGTAATTGTATATAACGTTATACGTTATTACGTAATAGTATATAACGTTATACGTTATTACGTAATAGTATATAACGTTATGCGTCATAAGGTAATACTATATAACGTTATAAGGTATTACGTAATAGTATATAACGTTATACGTTATTACGTAATAGTATATAACGTTATACGTTATTACGTAATAGTATATAACGTTATACGTTATTACGTAATAGTATATAACGTTATGCGTCGTAAGGTAATACTATATAACGTTATACGTTATTACGTAATAGTATATAACGTTATACGTTATAGGGTTATTACGTAATAGTATATAACGTTATACGTTATACGTTATTACGTAATAGTATATAACGTTATACGTTATACGTTATTACGTAATAGTATATAACGTTATACGTTATTACTTAATCGTGTATAAAGTTATTAGTACGTAATAGTATATAACGTTATACGTTATACATTATAAGGTAATATTACATAAAGTGATACACGCTACACGTTACAGGGTAACGTTACACGTTATAAGGTAATATTAAATAACGTTACGCGTAATAAGGAAACACTACATAACGTTATGCGTCATAAGGTAATACTATATAACGTTATACGTTATTACGTAACAGTATATAACGTTATACCTTATACGTTATTACGTAATAGTATATAACGTTATACGTTATTATGTAAGAGTATATAACGTAACACGTTATTGCGTAATAGTATATAACGTTATACGTTATTACGTAATAGTATATAACGTTATACGTTATACGTTATTAAGTAATAGTATATAACGTTATACGTTATTATGTAATAGTATATAACGTTAAACGTTATTTCGTAACATTATAGAACGTTATACGTTATGACGTAATTGTATATAACGTTATACGTTATTACTTAATAGTGTACGAGGTTTTAAGTAGGTACCGAATAATATATAACGTTATACGATATAACGTAATAGTATATAACGTTATACGTTATAAGGTAATACTACATAACGTTATGCGTCATAAGGTAATACTATATAACGTTATACGTTATTACGTAATCGTATATAACGTTATACGTTATTACTTAATAGTGTACAAGGTTTTAAGTTAGTACCGAATAGTATATAACGTTATAAGATATAACGTAATAGTATATAACGTTATAAGATATAACGTAATAGTATATAACGTTATAAGATATAACGTAATAGTATATAACGTTATACATTATAAGGTAATACTACACAACGTTATACGTCATAAGGTAATACTATGTAACGTTATACGTTATTACGTAATAGTATATAACGTTATACGTTATTTCATAACATTATATAACGTTTTACGTTATTACGTAATAGTATATAACGTTATACGTTATTACATAATCGTGTATAAAGTTATTAGTACGTAATAGTATATAACGTTATACGTTATTAATTAATAGTGTACAAGGTTTTAAGTTAGTACCGAATAGTATATAACGTTATACGATATAACGTAATAGTATATAACGTTATACATTATAAGGTAATACTACACAACGTTATACGTCATAAGGTAATACTATGTAACGTTATACGTTAATACGTAATAGTATATAACGTTATACGTTATTATTTAATCGTACATAACGTTATACGTTATTACGTAATAGTATATATCGCTACACGTTATTATGAAATAGTATATAACGTTATACGTTATTACGTAATAGTATATAACGTTATACGGTATTACGTAATAGTATATAACGTTATGCGACATAAGGTAATACTATATAACGTTATATGTTATTACGTAATAGTATATAACGTTATATGTTATTACGTAATAGTATATAACGTTATATGTTATACGTTATTACGTAATAGTATATAACGTTATACGTTATTACTTAATCGTGTATAAAGTTATTAGTACGTAATAGTATATAACGTTAGACGTTATACGTTATAAGGTAATATTACATAACGTGATACGTTACACGTTATAAGGTAATATTAAATAACGTTACACGTTATTAGGAAATACTGCATAACGTTATGCGTCATAAGGTAATACTATATATCGTTATACGTTATTACGTAATAGTATATAACGTTATACGTTATTATAAAATAGTATATAACGTTATACGTTATTACGTAATAGTGTATTACGTTATACGTTATAACGTAATAGTATATAACGTTATACGTTATTACGTAATAGTATATAACGTTATACGTTATTATGTAATAGTATATAACGTTAAACGTTATTTCGTAACATTATAGAACGTTATACATTATTACGTAATTGTATATAACGTTATACGTTATAACATCATAGTATATAACGTTATACATTATAAGGTAATACTACACAACGTTATACGTCATAAGGTAATACTATATAACGTTATACGTTATTACTTAATAGTGTACGAGGTTTTAAGTTAGTACCGAATAATATATAACGTTATACGATATAACGTAATAGTATATAACGTTATACGTTATAAGGTAATGCTACATAACGTTATGCGTCATAAGGTAATACTATATAACGTTATACGTTATTACGTAATCGTATATAACGTTATACGTTATTACTTAATAGTGTACAAGGTTTTAAGTTAGTACCGAATAGTATATAACGTTATACGATATAACGTAATAGTATATAACGTTATACATTATAAGGTAATACTACACAACGTTATACGTCATAAGGTAATACTATGTAACGTTATACGTTAATACGTAATAGTATATAACGTTATACGTTATTACATAATCGTGTATAAAGTTATTAGTACGTAATAGTATATAACGTTATACGTTATACGTTATAAGGTAATATTACATAAAGTGATACGTTACACGTTACAAGGTAATATTAAATAACGTTACACGTTATAAGGAAACACTAAATAACGTTATGCGTCATAAGGTAATACTATGTAACGTTATACGTTATAAGGTAATACTACATAACGTTATGCGTCATAAGGTAATACTATATAACGTTATACGTTATTATGTAATAGTATATAACGTTATACGTTATTTCGTAACATTATAGAACGTTATACGTTATTACGTAATTGTATATAACGTTATACGTTATACGTCATTACGTAATAGTATATAACGTTATACGTTATTACGTAATAGTATATAACGTTATACGTTATTACTTAATCGTGTATTACGTTATACGTTATTACGTAATAGTATATAACGTTATACGTTATTACGTAATAGTATATAACGTTATGCGTCATAAGGTAATACTATATAACGTTATACGTTATTACGTAATAGTATATAACGTTATACGTTATTACGTAATAGTATATAACGTTATACGTTATTATGTAAGAGTATATAACGTTATACGTTATTACGTAATAGTATATAACGTTATACGTTATTACGTAATAGTATATAACGTTATACGTTAATATGTAATAGTATATAACGTTATACGTTATTACGTAATAGTATATAACGTTATACGTTATTACGTAATAGTATATAACGTTATACGTTATTACGTAATAGTATATAGCGTTATACGTTATTACGTAATAGTATATAACGTTATACGTTATTACGTAATAGTATATAACGTTATGCGTCGTAAGGTAATACTATATAACGTTATACGTTATTACGTAATAGTATATAACGTTATACGTTATAGGGTTATTACGTAATAGTATATAACGTTATACGTTATACGTTATTACGTAATAGTATATAACGTTATACGTTATTTCGTAACATTATATAACGTTATACGTTATTACGTAATAGTATATAACGTTATACGTTATTACGTAATAGTATATAACGTTATACGTTATACGTTATTACGTAATAGTATATAACGTTATACGTTATTATGTAATAGTATATAACGTTAAACGTTATTTCGTAACATTATAGAACGTTATACGTTATTACGTAATTGTATATAACGTTATACGTTATAACATCATAGTATATAACGTTATACATTATAAGGTAATACTACACAACGTTATACGTCATAAGGTAATACTATGTAACGTTATACGTTATTACGTAATAGTATATAACGCTACACGTTATTACGAAATAGTATATAACGTTATACGTTATTACATAATAGTATATAACGTTATACGGTATTACGTAATAGTATATAACGCTACACGTTATTACGAAATAGTATATAACGTTATACGTTATTACATAATAGTATATAACGTTATACGGTATTACGTAATAGTATATAACGTTATGCGACATAAGGTAATACTATATAACGTTATACGTTATTACGTAATAGTATATAACGTTATATGTTATACGTTATTACGTAATAGTATATAACGTTATACGTTATTACTTAATCCTGTATAAAGTTATTAGTACGTAATAGTATATAACGTTAGACGTTATACGTTATAAGGTAATATTACATAAAGTGATACGTTACACGTTATAAGGTAATATTAAATAACGTTACACGTTATAAGGAAATACTGCATAACGTTATGCGTCATAAGGTAATACTATATATCGTTATACGTTATTACGTAATAGTATATAACGTTATACGTTATTATGAAATAGTATATAACGTTATACGTTATTACGTAATAGTGTATTACGTTATACGTTATTACGTAATAGTATATAACGTTATACGTTATTACGTAATAGTATATAACGTTATACGTTATTACGTAATAGTATATAACGTTATGCGTCATAAGGTAATACTATATAACGTTATACGTTATTACGTAATAGTATATAACGTTATACGTTATTACGTAATAGTATATAACGTTATGCGTCACAAGGTAATACTATATAACGTTATACGTTATTACGTAATAGTATATAACGTTATACGTTATTATGTAATAGTATATAACGTTATACGTTATTACGTAATAGTATATAACGTTATACGTTATTACGTAATAGTATATAACGTTATACGTTATTACGTAATAGTATATAGCGTTATACGTTATTACGTAATAGTATATAACGTTATACGTTATTACGTAATAGTATATAACGTTATACGTTATTACGTAATAGTATATAACGTTATGCGTCGTAAGGTAATACTATATAACGTTATACGTTATTACGTAATAGTATATAACGTTATACGTTATAGGGTTATTACGTAATAGTATATAACGTTATACGTTATACGTTATTACGTAATAGTATATAACGTTATACGTTATACGTTATTACGTAATAGTATATAACGTTATACGTTATACGTTATTACGTAATAGTATATAACGTTATACGTTATTACTTAATCGTGTATAAAGTTATTAGTACGTAATAGTATATAACGTTATACGTTATACGTTATAAGGTAATATTACATAAAGTGATACACGCTACACGTTACAGGGTAACGTTACACGTTATAAGGTAATATTAAATAACGTTACGCGTAATAAGGAAACACTACATAACGTTATGCGTCATAAGGTAATACTATATAACGTTATACGTTATTACGTAACAGTATATAACGTTATACCTTATACGTTATTACGTAATAGTATATAACGTTATACGTTATTATGTAAGAGTATATAACGTAACACGTTATTGCGTAATAGTATATAACGTTATACGTTATTACGTAATAGTATATAACGTTATACGTTATACGTTATTAAGTAATAGTATATAACGTTATACGTTATTATGTAATAGTATATAACGTTAAACGTTATTTCGTAACATTATAGAACGTTATACGTTATGACGTAATTGTATATAACGTTATACGTTATAACATCATAGTATATAACGTTATACGTTATTACTTAATAGTGAACGAGGTTTTAAGTTAGTACCGAATAATATATAACGTTATACGATATAACGTAATAGTATATAACGTTATACGTTATAAGGTAATACTACATAACGTTATGCGTCATAAGGTAATACTATATAACGTTATACGTTATTACGTAATCGTATATAACGTTATACGTTATTACTTAATAGTGTACAAGGTTTTAAGTTAGTACCGAATAGTATATAACGTTATAAGATATAACGTAATAGTATATAACGTTATAAGATATAACGTAATAGTATATAACGTTATAAGATATAACGTAATAGTATATAACGTTATACATTATAAGGTAATACTACACAACGTTATACGTCATAAGGTAATACTATGTAACGTTATACGTTATTACGTAATAGTATATAACGTTATACGTTATTTCGTAACATTATATAAGGTTATACGTTATTACGTAATAGTATATAACGTTATACGTTATTACATAATCGTGTATAAAGTTATTAGTACGTAATAGTATATAACGTTATACGTTATTACTTAATAGTGTACAAGGTTTTAAGTTAGTACCGAATAGTATATAACGTTATACGATATAACGTAATAGTATATAACGTTATACATTATAAGGTAATACTACACAACGTTATACGTCATAAGGTAATACTATGTAACGTTATACGTTAATACGTAATAGTATATAACGTTATACGTTATTACATAATCGTGTATAAAGTTATTAGTACGTAATAGTATATAACGTTATACGTTATACGTTATAAGGTAATATTACATAAAGTGATACGTTACACGTTACAAGGTAATATTAAATAACGTTACACGTTATAAGGAAACACTAAATAACGTTATGCGTCATAAGGTAATACTATATAACGTTATACGTTATTACGTAATAGTATATAACGTTATACGTTATACGTTATTACGTAATAGTATATAACGTTATACGTTATACGTTATTACGTAATAGTATATAACGTTATACGTTATTATTTAATCGTACATAACGTTATACGTTATTACGTAATAGTATATATCGCTACACGTTATTATGAAATAGTATATAACGTTATACGTTATTACGTAATAGTATATAACGTTATACGGTATTACGTAATAGTATATAACGTTATGCGACATAAGGTAATACTATATAACGTTATATGTTATTACGTAATAGTATATAACGTTATATGTTATACGTTATTACGTAATAGTATATAACGTTATACGTTATTACTTAATCGTGTATAAAGTTATTAGTACGTAATAGTATATAACGTTAGACGTTATACGTTATAAGGTAATATTACATAACGTGATACGTTACACGTTATAAGGTAATATTAAATAACGTTACACGTTATTAGGAAATACTGCATAACGTTATGCGTCATAAGGTAATACTATATATCGTTATACGTTATTACGTAATAGTATATAACGTTATACGTTATTATAAAATAGTATATAACGTTATACGTTATTACGTAATAGTGTATTACGTTATACGTTATAACGTAATAGTATATAACGTTATACGTTATTACGTAATAGTATATAACGTTATACGTTATTATGTAATAGTATATAACGTTAAACGTTATTTCGTAACATTATAGAACGTTATACGTTATTACGTAATTGTATATAACGTTATACGTTATAACATCATAGTATATAACGTTATACATTATAAGGTAATACTACACAACGTTATACGTCATAAGGTAATACTATATAACGTTATACGTTATTACTTAATAGTGTACGAGGTTTTAAGTTAGTACCGAATAATATATAACGTTATACGATATAACGTAATAGTATATAACGTTATACGTTATAAGGTAATGCTACATAACGTTATGCGTCATAAGGTAATACTATATAACGTTATACGTTATTACGTAATCGTATATAACGTTATACGTTATTACGTAATAGTGTATTACGTTATACGTTATAACGTAATAGTATATAACGTTATACGTTATTACGTAATAGTATATAACGTTATACGTTATTATGTAATAGTATATAACGTTAAACGTTATTTCGTAACATTATAGAACGTTATACGTTATTACGTAATTGTATATAACGTTATACGTTATAACATCATAGTATATAACGTTATACATTATAAGGTAATACTACACAACGTTATACGTCATAAGGTAATACTATATAACGTTATACGTTATTACTTAATAGTGTACGAGGTTTTAAGTTAGTACCGAATAATATATAACGTTATACGATATAACGTAATAGTATATAACGTTATACGTTATAAGGTAATGCTACATAACGTTATGCGTCATAAGGTAATACTATATAACGTTATACGTTATTACGTAATCGTATATAACGTTATACGTTATTACTTAATAGTGTACAAGGTTTTAAGTTAGTACCGAATAGTATATAACGTTATACGATATAACGTAATAGTATATAACGTTATACATTATAAGGTAATACTATACAACGTTATACGTCATAAGGTAATACTATGTAACGTTATACGTTAATACGTAATAGCATATAACGTTATACGTTATTACATAATCGTGTATAAAGTTATTAGTACGTAATAGTATATAACGTTATACGTCATACGTTATAAGGTAATATTACATAAAGTGATACGTTACACGTTACAAGGTAATATTAAATATCGTTACACGTTATAAGGAAACACTAAATAACGTTATGCGTCATAAGGTAATACTATGTAACGTTATACGTTATAAGGTAATACTACATAACGTTATGCGTCATAAGGTAATACTATATAACGTTATACGTTATTATGTAATAGTATATAACGTTATACGTTATTTCGTAACATTATAGAACGTTATACGTTATTACGTAATTGTATATAACGTTATACGTTATACGTCATTACGTAATAGTATATAACGTTATACGTTATTACGTAATAGTATATAACGTTATACGTTATTTCGTAACATTATATAACGTTATACGTTATTACGTAATAGTATATAACGTTATACGTTATTACGTAATAGTATATAACGTTATACGTTATACGTTATTTCGTAATAGTATATAACGTTATACGTTATTATGTAATAGTATATAACGTTAAACGTTATTTCTTAACATTATAGAACGTTATACGTTATTACGTAATTGTATATAACGTTATACGTTATAACATCATAGTATATAGCGTTATACATTATAAGGTAATACTACACAACGTTATACGTCATAAGGTAATACTATATAACGTTATACGTTATTACTTAATAGTGTACGAGGTTTTAAGTTAGTACCGAATAATATATAACGTTATACGATATAACGTAATAGTATATAACGTTATACGTTATAAGGTAATACTACATAACGTTATGCGCCATAAGGTAATACTATATAACGTTATACGTTATTACGTAATCGTATATAACGTTATACGTTATTACTTAATAGTGTACAAGGTTTTAAGTTAGTACCGAATAGTATATAACGTTATAAGATATAACGTAATAGTATATAACGTTATACATTATAAGGTAATACTACACAACGTTATACGTCATAGGGTAATACTATGTAACGTTATACGTTAATACGTAATAGTATATAACGTTATACATTATTTCGTAACATTATAGAACGTTATACGTTATTACGTAATTGTATATAACGTTATACGTTATACGTTATTATGTAATAGTATATAACGTTATACGTTATTTCGTAACATTATAGAACGTTATACGTTATTACGTAATTGTATATAACGTTATACGTTATACGTCATTACGTAATAGTATATAACGTTATACGTTATTACGTAATAGTATATAACGTTATACGTTATTACTTAATCGTGTATTACGTTATACGTTATTACGTAATAGTATATAACGTTATACGTTATTACGTAATAGTATATAACGTTATGCGTCATAAGGTAATACTATATAACGTTATACGTTATTACGTAATAGTATATAACGTTATACGTTATTATGTAATAGTATATAACGTTAAACGTTATTTCGTAACATTATAGAACGTTATACGTTATTACGTAATTGTATATAACGTTATACGTTATAACATCATAGTATATAACGTTATACATTATAAGGTAATACTACACAACGTTATACGTCATAAGGTAATACTATGTAACGTTATACGTTATTACGTAATAGTATATAACGCTACACGTTATTACGAAATAGTATATAACGTTATACGTTATTACATAATAGTATATAACGTTATACGTTATTATGTAAGAATATATAACGTTATACGTTATTACGTAATAGTATATAACGTTATACGTTATTACGTAATAGTATATAACGTTATACGTTATACGTTATTAAGTAATAGTATATAACGTTATACCTTATACGTTATTACGTAATAGTATATAACGTTATACGTTATTATGTAATAGTATATAACGTTAAACGTTATTTCGTAACATTATAGAACGTTATACGTTATTACGTAATTGTATATAACGTTATACGTTATAACATCATAGTATATAACGTTATACATTATAAGGTAATACTACACAACGTTATACGTCATAAGGTAATACTATGTAACGTTATACGTTATTACGTAATAGTATATAACGCTACACGTTATTACGAAATAGTATATAACGTTATACGTTATTACATAATAGTATATAACGTTATACGGTATTACGTAATAGTATATAACGCTACACGTTATTACGAAATAGTATATAACGTTATACGTTATTACATAATAGTATATAACGTTATACGGTATTACGTAATAGTATATAACGTTATGCGACATAAGGTAATACTATATAACGTTATACGTTATTACGTAATAGTATATAACGTTATATGTTATACGTTATTACGTAATAGTATATAACGTTATACGTTATTACTTAATCGTGTATAAAGTTATTAGTACGTAATAGTATATAACGTTAGACGTTATACGTTATAAGGTAATATTATATAAAGTGATACGTTACACGTTATAAGGTAATATTAAATAACGTTACACGTTATAAGGAAATACTGCATAACGTTATGCGTCATAAGGTAATACTATATATCGTTATACGTTATTACGTAATAGTATATAACGTTATACGTTATTATGAAATAGTATATAACGTTATACGTTATTACGTAATAGTGTATTACGTTATACGCTATTACGTAATAGTATATAACGTTATACGTTATTACGTAATAGTATATAACGTTATACGTTATTACATAATAGTATATAACGTTATACGGTATTACGTAATAGTATATAACGTTATGCGTCATAAGGTAATACTATATAACGTTATACGTTATTACGTAATAGTATATAACGTTATACGTTATTACGTAATAGTATATAACGTTATGCGTCATAAGGTAATACTATATAACGTTATACGTTATTACGTAATAGTATATAACGTTATACGTTATTATGTAATAGTATATAACGTTATACGTTATTACGTAATAGTATATAACGTTATACGTTATTACGTAATAGTATATAACGTTATACGTTATTACGTAATAGTATATAGCGTTATACGTTATTACGTAATAGTATATAACGTTATACGTTATTACGTAATAGTATATAACGTTATGCGTCGTAAGGTAATACTATATAACGTTATACGTTATTACGTAATAGTATATAACGTTATACGTTATACGTTATTACGTAATAGTATATAACGTTATACGTTATACGTTATTACGTAATAGTATATAACGTTATACGTTATTACTTAATCGTGTATAAAGTTATTAGTACGTAATACTATATAACGTTATACGTTATACGTTATAAGGTAATATTACATAAAGTGATACACGCTACACGTTACACGGTAACGTTACACGTTATAAGGTAATATTAAATAACGTTACGCGTAATAAGGAAACACTACATAACGTTATGCGTCATAAGGTAATACTATATAACGTTATACGTTATTACGTAACAGTATATAACGTTATACCTTATACGTTATTACGTAATAGTATATAACGTTATACGTTATTATGTAAGAGTATATAACGTAACAAGTTATTACGTAATAGTATATAACGTTATACGTTATTACGTAATAGTATATAACGTTATACGTTATTACGTAATAGTATATAACGTTATGCGTCATAAGGTAATACTATATAACGTTATACGTTATTACGTAATAGTATATAACGTTATACGTTATACGTTATTACGTAATAGTATATAACGTTATACGTTATACGTTATTACGTAATAGTATATAACGTTATACGTTATACGTTATTACGTAATAGTATATAACGTTATACGTTATACGTTATTACGTAATAGTATATAACGTTATACGTTATACGTTATTACGTAATAGTATATAACGTTATACGTTATACGTTATTACGTAATAGTATATAACGTTATACGTTATACGTTATTACGTAATAGTATATAACGTTATACGTTATTACGTAATAGTATATAACGTTATACGTTATTACGTAATAGTATATAACGTTATACGTTATTACGTAATAGTATATAACGTTATACGTTATTACTTAATCGTGTATAAAGTTATTGGTACGTAATAGTATATAACGCTATACGTTATACGTTATAAGGTAATATTACATAAAGTGATACACGTTACACGTTACAGGGTAACGTTACACGTTATAAGGTAATATTAAATAACGTTACGCGTAATAAGGAAACACTACATAACGTTATGCGTCATAAGGTAATACTATATAACGTTATACGTTATTACGTAACACTATATAACGTTATACGTTATACGTTATTACGTAATAGTATATAACGTTATACGTTATTATGTAAGAGTATATAATGTTATACGTTATTACGTAATAGTATATAACGTTATACGTTATTACGTAATAGTATATAACGTTATACGTTATACGTTATTAAGTAATAGTATATAACGTTATACCTTATACGTTATTACGTAATAGTATATAACGTTATACGTTATTATGTAATAGTATATAACGTTAAACGTTATTTCGTAACATTATAGAACGTTATACGTTATTACGTAATTGTATATAACGCTATACATTATAACATCATAGTATATAACGTTATACATTATAAGGTAATACTACACAACGTTATACGTCATAAGGTAATACTATGTAACGTTATACGTTATTACGTAATAGTATATAACGCTACACGTTATTACGAAATAGTATATAACGTAATACGTTATTACATAATAGTATATAACGTTATACGGTATTACGTAATAGTATATAACGCTACACGTTATTACGAAATAGTATATAACGTTATACGTTATTACAATAATAGTATATAACGTTATACGGTATTACGTAATAGTATATAACGTTATGCGACATAAGGTAATACTATATAACGTTATACGTTATTACGTAATAGTATATAACGTTATATGTTATACGTTATTACGTAATAGTATATAACGTTATACGTTATTACTTAATCGTGTATAAAGTTATTAGTACGTAATAGTATATAACGTTAGACGTTATACGTTATAAGGTAATATTTCATAAAGTGATACGTTACACGTTATAAGGTAATATTAAATAACGTTACACGTTATAAGGAAATACTGCATAACGTTATGCGTCATAAGGTAATACTATATATCGTTATACGTTATTACGTAATAGTATATAACGTTATACGTTATTACGTAATAGTATATAACGTTATGCGTCATAAGGTAATACTATATAACGTTATACGTTATTACGTAATAGTATATAACGTTATACGTTATTACGTAATAGTATATAACGTTATGCGTCATAAGGTAATACTATATAACGTTATACGTTATTACGTAATAGTATATAACGTTATACGTTATTATGTAATAGTATATAACGTTATACGTTATTACGTAATAGTATATAACGTTATACGTTATTACGTAATAGTATATAACGTTATACGTTATTACGTAATAGTATATAACGTTATACGTTATTACATAATAGTATATAACGTTATACGGTATTACGTAATAGTATATAACGTTATGCGTCATAAGGTAATACTATATAACGTTATACGTTATTACGTAATAGTATATAACGTTATACGTTATTACGTAATAGTATATAACGTTATGCGTCATAAGGTAATACTATATAACGTTATACGTTATTACGTAATAGTATATAACGTTATACGTTATTATGTAATAGTATATAACGTTATACGTTATTACGTAATAGTATATAACGTTATACGTTATTACGTAATAGTATATAACGTTATACGTTATTACGTAATAGTATATAGCGTTATACGTTATTACGTAATAGTATATAACGTTATACGTTATTACGTAATAGTATATAACGTTATGCGTCGTAAGGTAATACTATATAACGTTATACGTTATTACGTAATAGTATATAACGTTATACGTTATACGTTATTACGTAATAGTATATAACGTTATACGTTATACGTTATTACGTAATAGTATATAACGTTATACGTTATTACTTAATCGTGTATAAAGTTATTAGTACGTAATAGTATATAACGTTATACGTTATACGTTATAAGGTAATATTACATAAAGTGATACACGCTACACGTTACACGGTAACGTTACACGTTATAAGGTAATATTAAATAACGTTACGCGTAATAAGGAAACACTACATAACGTTATGCGTCATAAGGTAATACTATATAACGTTATACGTTATTACGTAACAGTATATAACGTTATACGTTATACGTTATTACGTAATAGTATATAACGTTATACGTTATTATGTAAGAGTATATAACGTAACAAGTTATTACGTAATAGTATATAACGTTATACGTTATTACGTAATAGTATATAACGTTATACGTTATTACGTAATAGTATATAACGTTATGCGTCATAAGGTAATACTATATAACGTTATACGTTATTACGTAATAGTATATAACGTTATACGTTATACGTTATTACGTAATAGTATATAACGTTATACGTTATACGTTATTACGTAATAGTATATAACGTTATACGTTATACGTTATTACGTAATAGTATATAACGTTATACGTTATACGTTATTACGTAATAGTATATAACGTTATACGTTATACGTTATTACGTAATAGTATATAACGTTATACGTTATACGTTATTACGTAATAGTATATAACGTTATACGTTATTACGTAATAGTATATAACGTTATACGTTATTACGTAATAGTATATAACGTTATGCGTCGTAAGGTAATACTATATAACGTTATACGTTATTACGTAATAGTATATAACGTTATACGTTATAGGGTTATTACGTAATAGTATATAACGTTATACGTTATACGTTATTACGTAATAGTATATAACGATATACGTTATACGTTATTACGTAATAGTATATAACGTTATACGTTATACGTTATTACGTAATAGTATATAACGTTATACGTTATTACTTAATCGTGTATAAAGTTATTAGTACGTAATAGTATATAACGTTATACGTTATACGTTATAAGGTAATATTACATAAAGTGATACACGCTACACGTTACAGGGTAACGTTACACGTTATAAGGTAATATTAAATAACGTTACGCGTAATAAGGAAACACTACATAACGTTATGCGTCATAAGGTAATACTATATAACGTTATACGTTATTACGTAACAGTATATAACGTTATACCTTATACGTTATTACGTAATAGTATATAACGTTATACGTTATTATGTAAGAGTATATAACGTAACACGTTATTGCGTAATAGTATATAACGTTATACGTTATTACGTAATAGTATATAACGTTATACGTTATACGTTATTAAGTAATAGTATATAACGTTATACGTTATTATGTAATAGTATATAACGTTAAACGTTA